>NC_056751.1:442827373-442884873 GCF_019279795.1 Protopterus annectens
GACAAGCCTGCAAGCAATTCCGAAGAGACTCTGCATACATGCAGGCTGTATAGAACTTTAGTGTGTAAAGTATAGTGATGCATGCAGTTTTAAACAATAAAATTGTATTAGTATTCAAAATGCACATGCTGATTGTATAATGATCACTGGTTTTGGGTGCAGTAATATGGCTGATCACTTTTTTTTTTAATCTTATGGACAACAGAAACATTCCTAGTCACATCAAACTGTTAACAAATTGGGCATTCTGCAGTAATGATTTTGAACAATAACATCATAGTGACTACCTCAATAACAGAGTGAGAAATATTAGTTGAAATTAACTGTTCTACAATCTTTTTTTCTTTCAGCTGCTCCCATTAGCGGTCACTGCAGCAGATCATCTGTTTCCCTTTCCTCCTGTCCTCTGCATCTTTCTCTGTCACACCAATTACCTGCAAGTCCTCTCTCACCATATCCATAAATGTTAGATTAGGCCTTTCTCATTTCCTCTTATCTGGCAGCTCCGTCCTTAGCATCATAATCCAAATATACCCAGCATCCCTTCTCATCACATGTCCAAACCAACACAGTCTCACCTCTCTGGCTTTGTCTCCATACTGTCCATTCTGAGCTGACCCTCTAGTATACTCATTTCTAATCCTGTCCATCCTCATCACACTCCTTGCAAAACTTAATATATTTAGCTCTGCCACCTCCACCTCTTATCTTTCAGTGCCACAGCCTCCAAACCATCTCACATAGCTGGTATGACTACCATTTTGTAGACCGTCCCTTTCACTGCATTAATCATCTGTCACAAATCACTCCTGACACACTCTTCCACCCACTCCACCCTACCTGCACTCTTTTTTCTTCACCTCTTCCACACACAACATTACTGTGAAGCATTGATTGGAAGTATTTAAACTCACCCACTTTGGCCAACTCTACTCTCTGCACCCTTACCATTCCTCTGTCATCCCTCTCATTCACACAGATTTATTCTGTCTTAGTCCTGCTGACTTTTATTCCTCTCCTCTCAAGAGTATACCTCCAGCTCTCCATGGTCTCCTTTACCTATTCTCCACTCTCATTATAATTTACAATGTCATATGCAAACATCATAGTCCACGGGGACTCTTGTCTGATCTCGTCAGTCAACCTATCACCATTGTAAATAAAGGGCTCAGAGCTGATCCTTGATGCAATGTCACTTCCACCTTGAACACATCCATCACTCCTATTGCAGACCTCACCACTGTCACACTGCCCTTGTACGTATTATGTACCACTCTTACATACTTCTATGCCACTCCCGGCTTCCTCATCCAGTACCACAACTCCTGTCTAGGAACCCTCTCATATGTTTTCTCTAAGTCCAAAAAGACCCAATGCAGCTCTTTTTGACCTTCTCTATACTTCTCCATCAACATCCTCAGAGCAAACATTGTATCTGTAGTGCTCTTTCCTGGCATGAAACCGTACTGCTGCTCACTAATCTCCTCCATTTTTAACCTAGCTTTCACTACTCTTTCCCATAATTTCATGCTGTGGCTGATCAGTTTTATCCCTCTGTAGTTTCTACAGCTCTGCATATCACCCTTATTCTTAAAAATCGGTTCCATTACACTTCACTCCTCAGGCATCTCACCTTTCAAGATTCCATTATCTGATTAAAAGCCTCACTGCCGTCCCTCCTAAACACCTCCATGGTTTCATAGGTATGTCATCTGGACCAACATCCTTTCTATTTTTCATCCTCTTCTTAGCTATCCTTACTTCCTCCTTGGTAATGCATTGCACTTTCTTATTCACTGTCCCCACAGCATCTAACCTTCTCTTTCATTCTCATCATGCATTAGCCCTCGAAATACTCTTTGCATCTGCTCAACACACTCTCCTCACTTCTGAGTATGTTTTCCTCATCAACCTAACCTGATGCACATCTTTCCCAGCCTGCTCTTGCTGTCTAGCTAATCAGTCCAGGTCCTTTTCTCCATCCTTAGTGTCCAGTCTTTCAAACAATTCTCCATACGCCTTATCCTTAGCCTTCTCCACCTCTATCTTTACCATCCACCTCATCTTCTTGTACTCCTGTCTACTTTCATCATCTCTGTGAAAACCCCCCTTCTTCGCCAACCTCTTCCTCTGTATACTCTCTTGTACTTTTTTATTCCACCACCTCTGCTGTGGCTGCCTAGCTGACTGGTAGCTGTTCCCTGCCACCCAGTGCTTGTCTTAACACTTCCCTGAACTCCACCTCACAATCATTCTTTTTCAACTTCTACCATTTGATCGTTGGCACTGCCCTCATTTTCCTCTTCATTTTCTTGATTGACAAAGTCATACTAGAGACAGCCATCCTATGCTGCCTAACTACACTTTACCCTGGCACCACTATGCAGTCTCCAGTCTCCTTTGGATTGGCCCTCCTGCATATGATATAATCCACCTGCGTGCATCTTTCTCCACTCTTTTATGTTAACCTATGCTGCTCCCTCTTTTTAAAATACATATTCAACACAGCCACGTCTATCCTTTTTGCAAAATCCACTGCCATCTGACCTTCTGCATTCCTCTCCTTAACACCATACCTACCCATCACCTTCTCATCCACTCTGTTCCCTTCACCAACGTGTCCATTGAAATCTGCTCCGATCATGACTCTGTCACCATTGGGTACTCTCCACCACTTCATCTAACTCATGTCAGATTTTTTCTTTCTCATCCATCACACACCCAGCTTGCGTAGCATATGCACTAACATTCATCACAACATCAATTTCCAGCTTCATAAACATCACGCTATCCGATGCTCTCTTCACCTCCAAAACCCTTGACATCCAGTTCCTTCAGAATACCCCCTACTCCATTTCTCCTCCCATACACCATGGAAGAACAATTTGAACCCGCCTCCAATACACCTGGCCATACTCCCCATCCAATTGGTCTCCTGCACGCACAATACATCATCCTTCATTCTCTCCATCATATCCTATAGCTCTATCCCTTTACCAGTCATACTGCCAACATTCAAAGCTCCTCCCATCACTTCCACATTCCCAACATTCCTCCTCTCCTCCTGCCTTTGGACATGCCTTACTCCTCTTCTTTTCCTTCATCTTCAGCCAACAGTAGCCCAATTTCTACCAGCACCCTCTTGGCTAACAGAACTGCAGGTGGTCTTTGTTAACGTGGGCCTCAACTGATCCAGTATGGAAATCTGCATTGCTGTCCAAATATTTTACACCAGATGCGCGTCCTGTAAACCTCTCAACTGTACAGATTTTTGCAGAATGTCCAGATTTTTGGCTCAAATTTTTGGTCTGTTCTTAAATTTTTTTTTTTTTTTGACACATCAATGGGATGACCTAAGGATTAAATTCATAAATAATGACATGTATTTCATTTTCAGACTTAACATCCCTTTCCTGAAGGATATAAACACAAATCCTGTTATTCTAACAACTTTCTAAGTTTATAAGACTGATATTTAAAATGTGTCCCTATTTTAGGCCTTTGTCCTCCCATTTTGTTGGGCTTTGTCCAGATTTCTTGTACTACGAGGTTCAGAGGTATGCCTTCCTGATGTAATCCTCCCCATTTATCTGGGCTTGGGACCAGCACAGAAAAATACACTAGCTTGTACATCCCCCAGTGGCTGAGTTAAATGAACTGCTCTACAATAGCAAATAAATAAAAATCTTCATGTGTTATTTGGTAGTAATAATACTCAGGAGTGGTCAGAAGACTTGGAAAATCCTTCTATTTACTTTCCCCTGCAGTGAAGATAACAGAATATTAAACACAGTTAAATATGGTTTATGTTGCAATATACTAAAAACTGATGTGATTTTGTCATGGCAATGCAGTCCTAGTGAAGTATGTAACATCATAACCCATATCTTAAGCATATACGTATGCTGTTTATTTTTTTATCTACATTTTTCCATTTGACCATTCAGCTTCCACCAGCCTCAGACTGGTCCATAAAGGTCCTATTTCCAATCCCCCCCCCCCAAGGAACAGGGCTGAGCAAACTGGGAGTAATGACATAATCCATGCTGAGATGATGGTTTTGCATTCCCAGTGAGTAGGATCCCTGAACGGCAGGCAGTGGGCATAGTGCAATCCTGTCACTCACTTCCATGAACAGTGTAACCTCACAGATTACCTCCTCCTGGACAGCATGTACATTTCAGGCACTTCCATTGTGGAAATTGGTATGCATTGTGTGCCCTGGACATGTACATCTTCCTTCTCATTAGGAGTTCAGCATACTTAGAACCTTCAATCCTATCCCTTTCCAGCAACATCCGAGTAGGTTTAAGAGCCATTAACTGATTTAGGGTCAGTTGGGTCATACTCTGGTCTCTCTCCTCTCAACTTCAGTGGAACTGGCTTATATTAATGGCATTATAATATGGTCAGAGTACTGTGAGAAACTGGACACTGCTATGTACTGTCATTTGTTTTTATATAATGTTTTTAGTTTCATGTCTTGTAGATTTAAGTAGCAAATGATTTCATTGATATTTGACATTATGGCTGACAACATGCCTGTTGTCCACTTAATCACCTATTACATGGACCTGTTGTCCACTTAAACACCTATTATGTGGACCTCAACTCCTCCTCCATGCCACTTCCCATATTGCTAATAATCTGTATGGTAATTGTCACTGTGCATGCACTCAACTTTCTCCACTCACATTGTCTGACCATCCACCTCACTGAAATAATGGATTTCTAAGCATTCACATGACATCACAAAATGCAGCTCATAACTGATTTCTTGGCATATTGCCACAGCTTTCTGCTCTCATGATGCTTCCTTTACATTATCCCCTGATTGATAAGCATACCAAGACCACATATTAAGAAGTTTCCATATTCTCCCATCAAATGACTCCTTGCAGATATATTGTATACTTGTTCTGCATTACCTCCCATGAACAAAAGTCATACAGTGGAACATCTCACTGTGAAATGCCTGTAAAAAACATAAATTTGTGCCATAATAGAAAAATTCATATTCCAGCCACTTTTAGAGATTTTAATGAATCTTGTATGTATTGTGTTCAGTCAGATAAAAAATGCATCTAGGACTGACATTCTGCTGTTGGGGATTTAAATGAAAGTCAGTGACCCATAGTATAACATTTTAGTCATGACATATTACCAGATAGCAACAAAAGGACCTCTTCTCTGGGGGAATGCATATGATTTTTACTTTGCATGTAAAGACAGTTCAGTACATCCATATTCTGGTCATATGCTGCAGTCTCACTATAAAGAAAAAAGGTATAGACAGTATTTATGAAAGAGTATAAAGTAACATGACAACCATGTGTATTATAATAGCTATGTACAGCTATTGGTGGCAGCTTTCAATATAGAAGTGTATTTTGACATTTTCTAATAAAATATTTTGAACAAACTTGGGTATTCAGGTTTGAAGTGTCGTCATGCTGTGATTTTAAGTTTAAAAGTAATGGAATAGCTACGTGCTTAAATGGTGACTGCCAGATGTCATTTCATATTTGCTCTAGATACACATTTCATATGCTTGAAATGACCACTACCATAGACAATCACACAAGTTTTTGTT
This sequence comes from Protopterus annectens, assembly GCF_019279795.1. Taxonomy (NCBI): domain Eukaryota; kingdom Metazoa; phylum Chordata; order Ceratodontiformes; family Protopteridae; genus Protopterus; species Protopterus annectens. Next base: position 442,832,967 of record NC_056751.1, read on the forward strand.
TTTCTTCAATCTGGCACTGTTCAATAAATGTTATTGATAAGACAAGTACCCATAGAAATAAATCTACAACAGAAACACTGTTTTTGCATTGTAAGCACTCCTGATCCCTGTCATGTGAAGGCCTTTGCTCAATCTTCCTGAATATGCTAATTCCATGGTCCTGAACTGTGAAGAAATAAAAAAAAATTGCATGGAGGACACAATAACTGCACAAACTGTGATCTGATAGAGGATGAAAGAAATGTGTTGAGTGAAAACTGGAACGGGCAAGTCATGTGAGGCGAAATAATGTAACCAACGATTCATGGTCATATATAACTAATTTTACTCAGTTATAAAAGGACATTTTAATATGACTATGAATTATGTATTTGACAGTTTGAGAAAAAAGAAACTATGCACATTTATTTTGAATTACATATAAATACATATGCAGTATAGATGCTGTGAAATTATTATTTATTATTTATTTACATTTGTTGACTGGGAAGAGTCCGACTGGACACAGGTCCGTTTTCAGTGGAGGCCCTGGGAGAAAAGCTCCACATTATTATTTGCATTATACAGTTAAAAAAACATAGCATTTAAATATAGACATTAGTCCAGTTAAGGACGCAAGACAAGAAGAAAACAGATGTAAAACAGCTGTAGAGCATAGTACAATTTTAAAATATGGTGACATATACGAAACATGGTTAAAATGTAGTTGAGATTCATCAGTGAACAATTGATACAAACTGTTTTTGAGTTACATAACAGCCGTTAGCAGTTGTTGCTACAAGAAGTTAGTATTATGTGGTAGGTAGCTGGGAACATGAGTAGCCAAGCTTGCTAAGAGTAGGTTGTTGATAGGGGGCTTAGAGAGGTAGTGGGTGGGGGAAGTGAATGGTATTAGAAAGGGGATTGCAAGGGCATATCTGGCAAGTTTTGAAGTGTGATTTTAGTAAGAATATAAAGTGGGTGCAAGAAGTTACAGAGGTAATTGAGGATGGGAGGGAGTTTCAGAGTTTGGCTATAGTGCAGGAGAATAATGCTTCTCTTGCAGAGTTAATGGCTCTTTTGACATGTAGGAGGTTTTTGTGGCTGGATCTTGGTGGTCTTGTGGTTATGTAGGGTTTGAGTAGATTCTGGAGGGATGGGACTTTTAGTGGTTGGTTTATTAGTTTGTGGGCGAGTGTGAGTTGGTACCATTGAAGGGAGGTGGGGGAGCTCTAGCCAGCCCAGTTCTGCTAGTGAGAGAGAGTGGTGAGTACGGTAGGAAGCTCCTGTGGCGAATTTGGCGATTTTGTTGTAGCAGGTTTCGAGCTTTAGATCACATTGTCTAAGGTTAGTAAATATTGGAGGAATAGAGTAGGGTAGAGATAAGATGAGAATTTGCTACCGAAATTTTAGCTGCTTTGGTAAGTAGTTGCTGATTTCTATATAATGCTCCTAGTTTTTTGTGCACTTTTTTAATGGTCATGGAAATGTGAATGTCAAAGTTCAGTTTGTCTATTTCTACTCCTAGTAATTTGGTGTGTCCTGTAGGATGGATGGTGTTGTCTTTTAAATTACAATAATAATGTAATAACTTCCTGTCTTAAGTATTCTTCTGATGTGCCAAAAAAAAAAATAGGTTTGCCTATGCTTGTCGTACTGATTGTACTAGTAGAATATGTCCAATCTCATGGAGTGTACCTCATTCGACTATGAAGAAATTACATAAATTACCCACACCTAAAACTTTGATTATTTTTTCATTCACAGATCCTTTCTTCTTCAGCATATATGCACAAATGATACACATGTGGCTGTACATGCACACACTCACTGCCTTTAAATATAGCCATATCAATGACCCCCTACCTGGCCAAGAGACATCAGTGACCTGTAACTTACGCCGATTTCACTTTTCCATCTCTAAATACAAGTAATGCTCTGTTATATGCACATTTAATGTTTCATTGTTATGAAACAGAAAGAAATAATGACTAGTAGAATCTGTCTCAAATGTTTGGTTGCAGGCATATGCCTTTGCTCTCTTTGACACAACACAGTGATACTTCTAACAGTTGATATTAAATGTAATAAATGTAGAATGTCTCTTTGACGCAACTGAGTTGTATCATAATAGCCATGCAACAATTTCAAATGACAGCTTAAGTGCACATCTTCTTTTAACTAAGGTATTCGTAATGGTCATATTACAAGCAAATGACAAACATACAAAAAAGGATATTAATAAAAAAAAAAAAAAAGTTTTTTAAAGACTTCCCAGCACCCCCGCCTGAGAACATCATTGTTTTATTAATGTCGTTAGAGACACTGCACTGCTGAAAAAAAGGGGAAAACAGTGAGGGACAATATAAAACCCATCTGTCTGTCTTTTTGATGCTTCTGAAAAAATTAGACCAACTATTAAGGATTAAGAAATGAGCATTAAAATCTTGCTCGTATATGAAGAATCCACAGCATTCAAGCAACTGCTATCATGAGGTATCACGCATGAGCCATAATAATTTGAGCTTGGGTCATCTGAGCAAGTGACTGGAAGTCAAATGCAGTATCTCTCACCTTCATATATAGCCTGCATCCCTGTGCAAAAGGTTACTGCTTTCTGACTTTGTACACTTCGATGAGTGACTGTGATGAAACTAAAAGATATTCGGTACAGTGATGTATGCTGAGTGTTTTTTTCCTGACACACATGCATTGCTCCTCTTGACAAACCATGCCTATGATTGTTTAACAATAAATGTAATATTCTCACATAATGTGTCTCCACATCTGCCAAAGACAGACAATTTCTGGCTGTGTATACTTTCTATCAGCTGACTTGAGTGAATGAAATAAAGGCCACAGATATATTTTATTTATAGCACTCGTATACATGATTTGCCCTCCTAGGCAAGCTTACACTAATGAGTGGTAGTTATCAAATAAATTAAATATCCTTTGCTTTTCCATGCAACTTGCCTCCTCACTCCACAAAGATAGTCACTTTGTAGCCTTTCATAGCCCTAATGTTTGACTGCAAAGTGAGAGAAATGACAGTAATATAATTCAAATGGCTGTCTAACCCAAATGCCATTAATAAAAAAAAAAACAAAATACATGAATCATTTCTTTAGAAAGGTTCATAGATTTATTTGACTTCTGGCAGGGTTATTTTTTTATTGAAATCTGCAAGAAAACATCTTTGAAGACTGAAAGATCTGTTTCTTAGGAAAACTCAAATCGGTTGACTAGAGATAACCCTGCAAAATTTATGGTGATTGGCTAACTATGATTTCAGACTATTTGACAGTTAAAGTAGCAATGCGTGCTGATTGACCTCTTGATTATGGGATAATTTTATTTTTATTTATGCTGTTTGTCATTGGGGTGTTCTGCCAACTATCACTGCATTACTCAGTTCAGAGCCATTCTTTTACCAAACATGCTTAACTATCACAGGTCATGTCTCTCACAATCCATCCATCGCTTTAATGGGGATCCTCAAATCTTCATGCTTTTTTCTAGTTTCTCAAAAATTTTATTTATTTGATTTTGTTTACCAGGAAAATTTGATTGGGTGCATGTCCCATTTTCAGTGGAGGTTTAGGAATAAATGCTCCAAATAGACACAGATAACAGAAAATATTACTTAAAAGATATATGCATAGACACAGTTATATTTTTGATTTTCTACTATATGTCATAAAGCAAATTAGGGCATTAGAGTGATGAGTGTTAAGTTACTACAAGTAATTCTGTATTAGATGAGAGATGACCATGACTTTGCTTTACCTGTATCAGATGAGAGATTACCATGACTTTGCTTTACCTGTATTAGATGAGAGATGACCATGACTTTGCTTTACCTGTATCAGATGAGAGATGACCATGACTTTGCTTTACCTGTATCAGATGAGAGATGACCATGACTTTGCTTTACCTGTATCAGATGAGAGATGACCATGACTTTGCTTTACCTGTATCAGATGAGAGATGACCATGACTTTGCTTTACCTGTATCAGATGAGAGATGACCATGACTTTGCTTTACCTGTATCAGATGAGAGATGACCATGACTTTGCTTTACCTGTATCAGATGAGAGATGACCATGACTTTGCTTTACCTGTATTAGATGAGAGATGACCATGACTTTGCTTTACCTGTATTAGATGAGAGATGACCACGACTTTGCTTTACCTGTATTAGATGAGAGATGACCATGACTTTGCTTTACCTGTATTAGATGAGAGATGACCATGACTTTGCTTTACCTGTATTAGATGAGAGATGACCATGACTTTGCTTTACCTGTATTAGATGAGAGATGACCATGACTTTGCTTTACCTGTATTGGATGAGAGATGACCATGACTTTGCTTTACCTGTATTGGATGAGAGATGACCATGACTTTGCTTTACCTGTATTAGATGAGAGATGACCATGACTTTGCTTTACCTGTATTGGATGAGAGATGACCATGACTTTGCTTTATCTGTATTGGATGAGAGATGACCATGACTTTGCTTTACCTGTATTAGATGAGAGATGACCATGACTTTGCTTTACCTGTATTAGATGAGAGATGACCATGACTTTGCTTTACCTGTATTAGATGAGAGATGACCATGACTTTGCTTTACCTGTATTAGATGAGAGATGACCATGACTTTGCTTTACCTGTATTAGATGAGAGATGACCATGACTTTGCTTTACCTGTATTAGATGAGAGATGACCATGACTTTGCTTTACCTGTATTAGATGAGAGATGACCATGACTTTGCTTTACCTGTATTGGATGAGAGATGACCATGACTTTGCTTTACCTGTATTGGATGAGAGATGGCCATGACTTTGCTTTACCTGTATCAGATGAGAGATGACCATGACTTTGCTTTACCTAAACACCTGCTTTCCTGCACCTGTGAACAATTCACCACAGTTAATTCTCTTTGACTTTCTCTGGAAATGGCAGCATTTCGGATTGTTCTTTGATATCTTCATTTCTTCATCTGTCTGACCGTAGATGACCTACTACTAACCTCAAGTGCTTCATCATCAACAAATCGAAGCTTCTCCTTATGTTTAGCCTTCAGTGCTCAGATTTCTCTGCCATAAATAGGCACTTGGTCACACCACTGCTTTCTACACCTTAATTTTCAGCTTCTTTAGAATTGTTCTGTTACACAATAATTCTGGCAGTTTGCCAGGTGACTGTTGCTCCTCATTCAGACTGTTTATCCTCAACCATACCCCTTAAATACTTGAATCTATTAACAAGTTATGTTTCCCTTCTATCTCATTTTTCAGCTTCTTCTGATTTTTTCATGTTTGCTGCCAAGACTTTTGTCATCACTGAACTCCTGTGCCTTCAGTTTTAAATTCAAGTCCCCTTTGATTTGCTAAAGTTCATGGTAACGGTTAAATTATAGTGCCAAATCATCTGCTTTTTTGCTTTACTGCTGCATGAGATGTTTCCTGATGCTAGCCGATCACTAGCATGAAGTCTTATGCACACCCACTCCGACTAGGAACACCTCTGTTTGAATCCAAACACTGTTCATACTTGTGGCTTTGTGTCCTTTCACATTGCACAAGTTTTGCCAATGTTTCCGGGATCTCAACCCATTGCAGATCTGCCCAAATCAGCTTTCTTGGGACTTAATTATGTGTATTATTTAACTCTGAATGCCCGTCTGTGCTCTTTCATCATATCTGGCTTCTACTCCCCTGTCTCTCTCACTGCAAACATTTGGATGGATGTACTGCACCTTGCTCTGATCAAACTGCTTATCTCCCATCTAGCTTTCTGTTAATCTGCATGCTCATTGATCAGTAGCCCCGTCCACCACTTTCATGCAGTGTCAGGATTTTGACACAACTGTACTTGCAGTTGTGAATGCTACCTTTGTTCTCATAGTTAGTTTACCAGTACACTAATTATAGTAAGGAAATAATATCTTTAGTAAGACAAAAGTGCTTCTTTTTAATTTTGAACTTGTTTGAATTTAGAACAAAATATCGAAGTGAAATCGAAAAAGCTGCGTTATCAAGGCACCCATACATCTGATCATTTACCCTTTTGACAAGAAAATTTGGAACCTGATATTAAGGGGTTAGGCAAGATTTTAAAGTATCATTGTATAAGGTGAGCAGGCATTTCAGTGAAATTAAATGCAATGATTACAGTAGGTGTATAATGCAACAGTAATGGTAGAACAGAAAAGGAAAAAATAAAGTGATGAAATGATAAACTGATGAACACAAGTAGAGGAAAGGAAATGAGTCAAACATGGCAGCATGTTGGGAAATGTTTGGTGTATGCAAAATTTTGAAGAACTTATTACTTCGGAGAGAATAAGGAGGTTGTGTGACCTTTTTAAGTGATACAAGAGTCTGAAATGTTAACTGGTAGGGCAGAGATGTGATTATATTAAAGGTATGAGATACAAATGTTATTGAGCATGGCAACTTGTGATATGTGGGCATGTGTAAATGGTACTGGTAGAAGGAGGGGAGGCTGTTTTTATTTATTTATTTCCAGTTTTATGACTGGGGATGTCCACTGGGCTCAGTGAGCCCATTTTCAGTGGAGGCCTGGGGAGAAAAGCTCCATGTTGCAAAGTTTAGATATAGATACAATATAGAAAAGAAGAATAATTTACAATTATATTTCATGCTAGAGAGCCAGTGTAATTTCTTGGGTACATGTTACATTTAGATACAGACACAATATTATTAATGAACAATTTAGTTACATTTCATGTTAAGTAGCTCATAATCAAAAGGTTTTGTTGGGCATCATTTTTCTTCATGGATTTTATCTATTTTTTTCTTTTTAGTACTTAAGAGTTAGTTGGTATTCTTAACCAGATATATTATCAATTTTAGCATGCGTGCTATGCATCTTGGTATACATATATGTATGTGTGTGTGTATGTATATGTATATATATTATATACGCACACATGCACACGCACACACACACACTCTTGATGTCCTTAAGGACTCCTTTCATATATCCCATGGGCCTGTATTGCAAGAGGTTTAAGGTATCACACAGTCAAAACACTATGTTGGCTAGTTTTTTCTTGAAAATTTTTCAAATTGGTTTATCTGTGTGGCCTTTTTTCTCATTTGCTTGTTTTTTAGACTTTATACATGCTAATTGAAGTATTTTGTGCCACGTGCCATCTTTAAACAGTTTTTCACTTCTCTCATCTTCTGTCATCCTACAGTGAAGACTATTAAAAAAATAACCTAATGAAAACACATTACAAATGCTTCAGGAGACAGGACAAGTTTATTAGCACCTTTGTTGCAGTTATAATGAAACTTTGTTTGAAAAACTACCACCCACAACTTCCTGGTAAATAAAAGTTTCAAATGAATACTTAAAACGGTGAATAAAAGGTGAATGAAAATCTTATAAGTTAAGATAACATTTAAAAATAATGCATAGTAAAGACACAATCTGTAACATTAATCACAAGTGAAAAGACATTACATATGTGCATGTCATAAACCTAGAAAGTAGAAGCACTATTTGCAAACACAGCATACATTAAAACATTTAAATCTATTAATATACTTATTTTAGCAGCCTTAAGTTTTATAAACAATTAATAGGCAGTCTGTCATTTAATCCAGGGGAACAACTGCATTATATATAATCTGCCAAAAATTCTCACACCCTTCTAGCAGCATTCATTTACAATTTTTTAGAATCTAGAATTGAGGTAAACCTAGCAGACCAAAACATTGATGTACTTACCTCTGAGCTACTTTTAGAGGGGACATTTGACCCCAACTGGAAATATTCCATAGGGTAAAATAACCTGTTGTGCCTGAAGTATACAAGATCATGACTGACATCCCTATCAGGACAGTCCAACCAGGAGACATTTGCTTATATTGTGTATTACAGACGTGATGCTTGTATAACATTTCAGTCTGAGAACTCTCAACACCTGATGTACATGGAACTCCTGAAGGGGATGCCTGTTGAACTTCTAACTTCTTTGTTCAAGAATTCTGGACACATCCAAAAATCAAGGACAATGTTTAATATGTCTGTAATTCACTTAAAAAGTTAATAAAACGAGGTTTTACAAAAACTTGTATTTTTTTTTGTTAAAACAGCTTTGAGAACATTAATATAATGAACAGATATTTTGAAAAAAAATTGAAGTTGAATTTTTAAAGTACAATATTTAAAAAAGAAAAGAAAATACAATAACTACAATAGCACAAAAAACTATATACAATGATCACAATACACACTGAGAAGGGGCATTGACTACAACTCTGATCTGAGATATATAACAAGTATCCTTTTTTCTGGCTTATTTATGCTGGTTATTGCTTCTAGCAATTTATATATAGCACGTATTACTGCCTGCTGCATACTTTTTACTGTATTTTATTGCATTTAACTAATCTGCACGGTTAAACTAAAATTGTCTGTCTTACAGGGCCTGATAAATATGTTTGTTTACTGTCACACTGTTTGTAAAGCTTTATAGCTAGTTGTTATGCACCTATTTGTTTGTTCTGATTTTCCTACCAAGGAGTGTATCATATAACCGATTTGTTTGCAGTTAAAAGCATTCTGTCGAGTCTCCTTGCTCCTTTATCTGTTTAAAAACTCTCATTTTGTGGCTCACTGCTGTGATAAACATTTCTGTAGTGTTTAAAGTCTAAACGAGTGCAGGCTACTAGCTTAAGTATTGTCCCCACCCTCCTTCCCTGTTTGTGTCTTGGCCTTATACTTGGCTTTGCAGTTGCCTGCCCCTACTATAAATTTGATCTGGGACACTCATCCCAGTCGTGTCATTAGCAGTGGCAGCTGGTGACTTCAAATTAAAGGGGGGGCTGCAGGAGACAGATGAATGGGTGGGGTCAATGGGAATGGGTGTGGGCAACTAGAAAGGGGAGGAGCTATGCTCACAACCAGAAAAACTGTAACTTTTATTAAATAAACTGCACTGGGTGCCAAACCATCATTATGAGAGTCCAAATCAAGACAAAATGAAGTGTAGAAGAAAAAAAAAATTTCAGGGTATTGGCTGCATGACAGCTTACTTAATATCTAGATGGAAGCAAAAAGGTTGTGAGGCATGAAAAAAATTACTTTTTTAAAACATTACTGGAATGCCAGTCAAAATCAAGTATAAGAAAAACAAGCAGCACTCAACTCAAACCACTTCTCCTTGCACGGCAGTTCTAATTATAATTTATATTCAGCTTTATTAAAGTACCAAGTAACATGCTGAAAGTAACAATCTTTGTGATACCCCCACTTGTAAAAATGTTTCTTATCCAAAAAAGACCTGCTGCCTAACAACTATCTACTTGTTTCATGGGGAAAACATGATCAAAGTAAAAAATGAAAAGCAAACAAGAAACAAGCTCAACATAGATTGCTTAAATGATTACAGCACAGGTTATGGACCACACATGATAGACTGGCATTCTATTTAGTTCACAGGTAAAGCCTGCAAAGATGACTGCAAGTCTACAACAAATGTAATGAGCTTCTTAAAATAATGTAATCCTGTCCTTTATTACAAATACTGTCATATGCATTTCAGTACTCAAGGCTTATATGTTATCTAGTTGCTGTGCATGGTAACAACAGAAAGGCTTTCAATGTTGGCAGTTCTTTAACAGTATGCTTATTAAAACTACAAGCTTACCTGATGGTCATTAAAGCATTGCTACTTAAACACAGAGCAACAGGCACTTTCTGAATAATAATAAGCATAAATCAACAGTATAAAAATATGACCGAAACCAGAACATTGAGCAAAATCAAGGAAAGATGAAAAGCCACTGTAGTACTTGTCTACCTTAGATGAGGGAATACTCTGCACATCTGCACTGCAGAACTGCTCCGTGCCTTGCTTGGACACATCCAGAGTCACTACATGGGTGAGTGGTGTGCAAAAAATGTCACAATTTGAAATGTCTCTGGCTGACTGTGATGACCCTGACACATTTGTCTTATCTCTCAACCTCAGAGCAAAAAATCTGGACAAAGCCATACATAGAAGTGGGACAAAGGCCCAAAAATAAGGACAATTTTTAAATATTGCTTTTATAAACTTGGAAAGATAATAGAACAATAGGTCTTGCATTAGTATAAATTTTCTGAAAGGAATGAAATCGGAAACTGAAATGTCTGTCATTATTTTCTAACTTCAGTCTTTAATGATTTGTCACTAATTTGCCAAAAAATTCCATTTTATGAAAACTGGATCAAAAATGTGATGCAAAAATATAAAACAGCCACACAATACAGCTGGGAACCTGTCAAGAAGGGACACTTTTTTAATATTAGTACTGCTAACTTGAGCAGCTGAAAAAATAAAAGAATATACATGCATTTCTGAAATAAAAGTAAACTATAACTCTGATTATTAGTTATTTATTAATTGTAAACCCTCCATGTTTTCTTCCAAAATTGCCATTTTGCGGAGGGATTATTATGGGAAGAGCAACACTTTGAGCCAAAATTAGGGACAGTTGAAAGGTTTGGATATGCCCAATTCTATAAAGCAATTTATTTGCACGTCCCCCTCAACCTGTTAATGCAGGAAATCTGGACAAGGCCAAATATATTGGGGGAACATATAAACAGTACTAAAAATTGGTCTTATATAAACTGAGACAAATATAATAGGTCTTGCTTTAGCATGCATTTTCCTGAAGGTTATGAAGTCTGAAACTCAGTGTGTCATTATTTAGTGACTTAATTCCTAAATGATTTGCCAGAAAACCACAAATTTTATGATGAACAAACCAAAAATAAGAAGCAAAAATCTATCCATTCTGCAAAAATCTGGACAGTTGAGAGGTATAGTTTGGCGCCCTTCCCTCACAAAACCATGGTCGAATGGAGCCCCCATGCAGCCATTCCAATGAGCCAATACTTGGATATTTCACCCCATTTAACATAAAACACTAATGTGCATACTGCTTTACTTCTGTGATGATTTGGACTTCATTTGAAAGTTTTATTTTGCATTTTACAGCGCAAACACTAATAGATATCTGCTAAACAAAGCAATGCAGTCTCACAATGAAAACAGACTTGGCATTAAAACTTTTCTGCCCTTGAAACTCACATTCATTGAAACAGCACTGAAATCCACATTCAAAGAAAATACATTTTGGCAGTGGCAGATAAAGATTAACTTTGGATTTGGGCTGTTTTCAAATTACAGGCCCCTTGCACATGAAACATATGCATGCTCTTTCATACACCTTCCTGATTGTAATAAATTATATTCCTTGTACAATGCAGTACAGCTTTAGAAGGCATTTTAAATTTATTATATTGAACATTTTTCCAGTAAACAATGAAACAAAATGCATGCACCAATAATGACAAAACTGCCCAATTCAGAACATTTCCATCATAAAAGTCTACTTAAACGTCTACAGTCCACCAGTATCAGTACATATGCACAATCTCTGAAGAAGTAAAAGTCATCTAAATAATTCCACATTAAAGAGATCTGTAACTAATGAAGAGGGTGCTGCTAGCAAACAACTTTATATTTCATTGTTTCATCTACAAATAAAGTGCCTGTTGCCCTTGAGGAATAAGCAACATTTTCCTGAAACTCCATTGCTTTGCTTCAGTCTTTCCTTTATGTTGGGACTAACTGGCTCTTCTTAATTTGTACTGCATTTCATCTGTCAAACAAATAAGTGGTTTTGCTCAATGAATGTGTATTAAGTCTCTGATCTGTTATACTGGGAAAGTGGAATGTTTAACAGTAAGCCTTATTCGATGTCATCTAGTTTCTTGTGATGTTACATGGCTAAAATGGCAAGTGCTTGGCTACTGCTAGGTGAAGTGGAAAGCATTCCACCTGTCTGCAACAGTAGACAAAAGTAGCACAGTGTTGCACCAAAAGTAAACAATGAAGAACAGTCAGAACTATGAGCAGGGCTATGGCATTGCAATGTGCTTTGCCATTGCCCATCGGTAGAATGGCATAGTCCGGTACACCAGTAACTGGTGTTGTATTGCTTAGTAAAAAGAATACAGACTGGAAAGAATACTTCAAGCAGCAAGTTTTTAAATAGATGATTTGCCTTCTCATTAATAAAATATGTTAAAATCCTTACCAGGAATTGTTACACATTAGAAAAGAAATGATGAAGGTGCTTAAAATATAGACATATACTGTACCTAGAAGGTAAAATAATGAAAGATGTAAAAGCTGATAGACAAATCAGTGTGCATGTCCTTCATTGTCAGTATCTGCCTCTCACATCACAGCTTGCTGTCCAGAGACCCACTTGCTCTAGAATATCTTTCTGTCCCCAGTTGTTTACATATTTTATATCTGAGGTACATGTTCAATTAACACATTCAAATAAATAAATCTTATTTCAGCTTACCAATAAAGTATAAGGCATTATATGTGCAGCCCTTTGCTGCAAAACTACACCTAGTCTGCAAGTACCTGTCTTTGTCTCCACTCTGTTGGAATTATGATTCCTGCAGCTGTCCATCCCAGTACTGACCATGCTGTACCTGCCAGTGTCATTCCTACCCTCACTTAAAGTGACTGGCAGCTCACTTCTAAATGATGTCATCATCAGCCACTCCAAGTATAACAGGTCTGCCCCTTGTCAGAGGCAACAGCAATGACCACAGACCTAGTAGGGTGAGATAAAAATGGGCAGGAAAACTTGTAGATGTGCTGTTACAGCTGTCCAGTACCAGACTACTGCAAAGATAACGTCATAATGGTACATTTCATGACTCTCACTTCAACATCTTTGTGTGGGGGTAGCCTGTCAGCACATCACAACATGATTTTCAGTAATGCTAGCAGATACAACATTTAATTTCTCTCTAGCACCCATGTTGACTACAACAACCCTTCTGCATGCTGTTTCATCTGTTATGCTCGAGCACGTACCTAGACAGTCTCCGTTCATCTTCTTTCATGTAGTCATTGTGAGCAGGTATGATGTATTTAGTTGTGCAAAGTAAAACAGAATAGTAAAACAAATCAGAACTAGAGAAAACATCTTGCATTGTAGTGTAGTGGCCATAAAATAGTATCAAAGACATTAAAAATTCCTTGACTGCTAAATTTATAGCAATTCTAACTGAAATATCATTTTTCTACTCTGCAATATTGCATTGTTACTGTTTAAATAACTTTGCTAGTTTTCACAAAAAACTTTGTCTTCTGAAAACAAAATGTTTTTACACAACATCTGGATGTCCCTGCATTCACTACTGGACATACCTTATCTAGCATGAATGTGTTCTGACCTCTGCCCCACATTCTTAGACCAGTCCATATGTCAAATGAGAAGAATACAAATAGTCAAGAAACTACAAACTTTCTTAAAAATTAAGATCACTGGTAACAGTCAAAGGTTACTGAAATGGAGTCATCAAAGTGCATGTAAGAAAAAGCCAGCTCCATGGCCTAGAGGGATATAGCTTGGACTGTGCTGCAGGCAACACAGTTTCAAGCACTTGTAAGAGATGGCAGGATAAGAGATGGAAGTGAGTGACTTTTGCCAGCTCACACATCCAAGGAGTAGGGAGGTGGCTATGGCAATGTGAGTTTGAAAGCCATTTTTGCTGGTGTGCTTAGATTCCCTTATGGTAATATCTATGCAATCTGTGGATCCCTGGATTTCAAGGAAAAAAGGCAAAGGTCATAAAATGACTACAAGATGTTGGTTGTATCTTCTGCAGTCATGAGGAACCAAATACACTCGTCCATATGCTGCAACGTAATATTGAGGCACTGGTTCAAGATTCATGTGTCTGACACCTGTAATATCCCTAACATGAAAGGTCCCTGCAGCTGCGATGTCTAAAGCTGCACATACCTCTTTAACCACAGGAATGGGCATGCCATGCACCCCTACCTTGACTCCACTTATGGGTGACAGTCTGGCAAGTTCCCTAACAGTCTCCCTGTCCCAACAGTAATGGTTCATAATATACTGGTCATTGAATTGTTGGTATGTCAGGCACCATCTCTACTTCCTATGCTGGCACAAATGAGTACAATGTGTAACGCTGTGGTCAATGGCTCTGATGGCAGATGTTAAAATATGTTGATAAAAAACAGCTACTGCTAGGCCAAGTTTCACTCCCCTATTGTACTGTGTGATTCTTGGTGTAAATAACTACGTATCCATTGAGGTTGCCACTACAAATGCCTGTGAATTCCACACAGCATCTTATATTCAAGACCTTTCCACACTTTGCATTGGCTGACAGTATGTCTTTGGCACATCGGGAAAGGAACAAACATTAGGCTAAAAAAAAAGTCTCTAACTGCAGAGAAGCTTGGTAAACAGTATTTACTGAGTTCCTACATGCTCTTCTATTTTTGTGTGGTTGTTTGCTTTTATTGTCTGAGTCACATAAACAACAAAATAAGACAACCTGACATAAACGCAGAAGTAGCTAAAGCAGATTGAAGCACTGGTACAGTGAGCACTGTGAGATGTGCAAATATTTCAAGTTCTTATATAAATTGGGTTAAACAGTGGTATACTGTCCTTCAGTAGCAGCAAAACCTGCGGTGCCAGGCAAGACCCAGAAACATATCAAGCAGGTGACTGCTCATTGCAAGATGCTGTAGCCTATGAGTATGCATGCAATCCTTCAACCATAGCATGCTCATGTAAGGACAACTGGGTGGACTGAGAATGTAAAAAGCTGTTTTATTTAAAAGAAACTTAAGGAAGGATAACACACACACACACACACACACACACACACACACACACACACACACACACACACACACACACACACACACACACACTTTGTCCCTCTTACCTTCCATAGCGTGATGTAGATCCCATCCGTTAAATCCCATAGTTGGCGCCACAGTGTAGATCCCATCCATAGCTGTCCACCATTAAATCCCATAGCTGGCGCATCCAACACGCGAGATCCCCGACGAGACTCCTGCATCCACCATGCGAGATCCCCGATGAGACTCCAGCCTGCCAACGTTGCAGTCTGGGTCCGATCCATTCCCAGCAACTGTCTATGCAGTTAAAACTGCATAGACTTCTGGGAGCTCTGCTCTTACATGCTTCCCAGTCCAGACTGCTGCTGAAACAGTCTGTGCATGCTCTAGATTGTCTCAGCAGCAGTCCGGACTAGTGCGCATGTGTGAAAGTCCGTGATTTTTATTTTTTTTATCTTTTATTTTTCTTCTATTTTCTTTATTTTTCAGCTGGGGGGGGCTGCAGACCAGCAGTCCAATAGCACGGGCCACCCCTGGTCATTAGCTCATTCTACCTAATACAGAGAGAACATCTGAGAAGGCCAATCCACTTAGTTTCTTTCCTTCTGTTCCTTGTTTTTCCCTTTTGTACAAAAAAAAAAAAAGCCTGAATATCCTTGTGTTCTGACTGTGCTTCTCAAACATTTTTGAAATATAGAATACATTTTAGTGCATTTATTAAAACTGTATTTGCCTTAATATTGCTACAACTCAAGTACTCTAGGTTGCACTGCATCTGAATTACTTTAGTGTGTTTTAGCTGCTTTTCTGTATATCTGTATGGAGGGTGAGAGCAAGATAGAGAGATGGATATAGACTTTTCTGTATAGGTAGACTAGCTACTTATTCTACTGTATTACTGCCTCTTAAATCGTTTTTCAGTTGTGCACTTTCCTTGCTTTATTTAAAAAGTTTTAAATTGCTAATTTTTGTAGAGTTCTAATTACATTTACTCTTTAGGGCTACACATGTGTTAGCCTTTTCTGGGTTTATTTACGGGTCTATATTAGAACATCAAAGTTTCAAAACTTCGAATGTTCTAATATCAATCCCTATTCAGTGAAAGCTGAAAATATCAAACATACAGGACAGCGAATTTTTTTATAGGGAAAAAATTTGCTGTACCAAAACACATACACACAACACAAGCACACCAAACAAACAGCAATCCACACACACACCTAAAATCTTACACCTAACCCTACACTAAACTATACACACACAACTAACTATCCACTTACCTTAACCCTAACCCTAAGGTCCATCACTGTCGCACACACACCTCGCCTGTGCCCTAACCCTAACTCACCTACCCCGTCCTAGCCCTCACGTCCACACAGTTGCACACTTACCTGACCAGTGTCCTAACCCTAACTCATCTAACACACCCTAACCCTCACGTCCACACAATTGCACACATACCTCACGTCCACACAATTGCACACATACCTAACCCGCACTCAATCGCACACTTACCTGAACCTGACCCATAACTTTCCACCACAGCGCTGAAAATACCGAAGCAACAGAAACGGACAACCAAATTCTTTCCCTAGGAAATAATTCAGTTTTCTGCTGCTTAGATATTTTCAGCTTTTGCTGAATAGGGGTCGATATCAGAACATTCAAAGTTTTGAAACTTCGATGCTCTAACATATAGACCCTTATTTACTGTATTATTGCATTGTTTAGCCTGTTTAAAAATAAAAAAAAACAAAAAACTATCTTGCTTGCTTGTTTCCTGCCTTTCCTAGCTAGTATAGTCCAGATCCCAGGCTTCGCTGGTTTCAGGACATTATTTTCTGTGTTCCGAGCTATCCAGACCTTGCTGTGGTAGAAGGAAGTCTTACTGCTTACCAGTGGGAGTGGTGAGCATTGTGCTGCCTATCTACTGGTGTGGTTTCCAGCTCTGAAATAGTAATTTTATTAGCCATTTTGGGCTTTCTATCCCTTTAAACTTTCTGGCTTAAAAGCGCGTGTGTTTGCACATTTTTTGCATCATGTAGCACCATGAGGCTACGTTTAAACTATTTCAGGTGCCAGAAAGTCTGCTCTTCAAATTTTCCCTAGAACTAGCTGGTTTCTCAGCAGTAGCACTAAAATATGAACTCCTGTGACTAGCACTTGCTCTAGAACCTGCAGGAAAGCACTAGGAAGCTTTATACTGATACAAGCACTCAACTCTCCTTGTTAATAAGGAAAAATTAATCATAGGCACTAAACAGCCTATAATTGCAAAGTACCTTGCAAAGGTAAGGGAAAATAGCTCTTGTACTTTTTACAAAAAAAGCACCAAAACAGGCATGTCCAAGGGTCAGCTTCTGGTGATTTCCCCTGTCCACCTGGTGAATCTGGCCATACTGAGGCAATGCAGCAACTGCCTCATGTACACAAACAACCCTTTCCTCCTACCACCCAACACTACAACCTGTGAGAGATGCACTTACATAGCCAAACTGGAAGCAAAGCTCTCTGCAGCCAAGATTGTGCTAGACAGTCAAGAGGAGAAGGTTAACACCTGCACTACACCTCAAGCAATGCATAGCCCTTCAAAACCCACACTGTCAACACCCACACAACAACACTAAACCCACATATGCAGAGGCCCTTAACAACAAGCACCTCCGAAGCTGAAATGCAAACACCAGTCACAGCCAAAGTGACACAGCTCACCACACCATGTGCCACCCAACAACAGCCCCTAAGGCAAGACAACATACCCAACACTTTAGTCATAGGTGACCCCATAGTCAGGCACACTGCTGTCACCCTCACCAGGCTGAGCAAGGAGAAAATTACTCAGCTGCCTGTCGGGTGCCAGGATCTGCCACATAACACATGCACTCAAGTCACTCCACAACAAGTACAAATATGACTCTGTCATTGTCCATGTTGGAGTGAATGACTTGAGACGTACCTCCCTGGACTACATGAAAAGAGACATGGAAGAGCTCTTGGATCATGTGGCCCAGGCAGCTATGACCCTAGCCCTGAGTAGCATCCTGCCTTCACCCAGAATGATACCACAGTATAAGGACAAAATGACTGGCTTCAATTAGCTAAGCTTCTGGTGTCATTCAAATGGGATCCAGTATCTCTCTGCCTGGGACGACATGATCAACAAACCGCAGTGCTTTGGCAGAGATGGTCTGCACCTGTCACCCCTAGGATTCAGGTTGCTGGCTAAACATCTTGTCATCCCTATAGTGCCTTTTTTAGGCAAGGTTCAAAGGACAAAACCACCACCATAACAGATGCAAGCAGGCAAAATCTGAAGGTAATGCTACTCAATGCTAGAAGTCTAAACCTCAAAATGCACACTCTCGAGGCAATCCTAAAAATGGAGAGCATCGATATATGTGCAGTAACTGAGACCTGGTTCAAGACTCGAGAGAGCACCCCTGCAATACCAAGTTACAACTTTTACCACACTTCAGCCACCAAACCAAGACCAAAACACTAAAGGTGGAGGAGTGCCCATATCCACCAAGGATATTCACACCTCCCGGCTAGTTGCCTAACGCAATGCATCTGAAATTCTTCAGGTGCAACTAACACTAGGTAAGACTGCAATCCAAATTGTAGCTTGCTACAGATCCCCCACCATGCCCCAAGATTCTCACTACACTTTTTTCTAAAACATACTCGAAAATACAAGCAAACACCCTAATATTGGGTGATTTCAACTACCCTGCCATTAACTGGGAATACTACTATGATACCAACACCTTTTCCCAACAGTTCTTGGAATTCATAAATTCAAACACCCTGGATCAACTAATTCACTGTCCCACCAGGGGCTTGAATATCCTAGACATGGTCATTACCAACATGAGAGATAGATGCTCCTCACCAGTGGTCACCCCCTCATTGGCACACCAGTGGTCACCCCATTGGTCTGGTCTGACCATAAGAAAATCACCCTTGACATCCACATCCCACCCCCACCCCACCCCCCAGTAAGGAAACCTCCGTAAAAAAACTTCTCCAAAGCCAACTTCATGCTACTTAAGTCAGAAGTGACAAACTTCTTGGCACCCATGCAGACAGGAGCTGAAAGTTCAACTGCTGAATCCTACACTAAGGCACTGTATGAGCACATCCACTCATGCATGAATCATGCCATCCCAGATAGAACCAAAAAAAGGAAGCCAATCTAGTGGTCCCCTGCCATAAACAAAATATACAACAGAAGGAAAAAACTGTTACAGTGAAGAGGAAAATCCCAGGATGCAAAAAACTCCCTTGCCAGGCTCAGTAAGAAGCTGAAATCCCTCATAAAATCCTCCAAAGCTAGTTACGGAAATAAAATTGCCGAAGATTCCAAAGACAACCACAAGGCATTCTACAGTTATGTCAAGAATCTAAATGGCAATGCTCAGATCTGCTCTGAGCTACAACAGAATGGCATTAAGTATACTGATCCCAAGGATATTGCAAATATCCTGGCAGATTGATTTAGTGACAACTTCAATCCCCCCACCCCCTAAAGGGCCCATCTCAATACCAAACGATCGCCAAATTCCAGTAATCATGGTCACACAGGTAGAAACTGCACTCTCCAAAGCTATGAATACAGCATCCATGGGACCAGATGACGACATCCTGGGCTGTGTACTACATGATCTACAAAATGAACTGGCACCTCACCTAAGTGTCATGTTTAATCATAGCCTCACCTCAGGCTTCGTGACAATGAGTGGTGCACAGCTACAATTATCCCACTCCACAAGGAGGGATCCATCTTGGATCCCAGGAACTACCATCCCATCAGTCTGATGAGCCTGATCTGCAAGGGCATGGAATGCATTATCATGGAACTTAATATCAAAGACATTGGCAACCTTCAAACACTGGACTCCACCGGCAACCTTCAAACACTGGACCCCACCCAGTTTCGGTTTGTGAGGGGCCGAGCTTGTCTCCTGAACCTGATTGACTTCTTTGAAATAGTCTCCAGAGCTGTGGACGAGGGTAAGGTGGTCCACACAGCCTATCAGGGCCTCACCAAGGCCTTCGACACCATACCCCACTCTAGAATCCTAGATAAGCTTACTAAGCTGGGCATAAATTCCTATGTCACTCAATGGGTTGCCAACTGGCTTACTGACCGAAACCAGACTGTAAAAGTAGCAGACTCCTAATCCACCTCTAGACAAGTGAAAAGTGGAGTACCTCCGGGTTCAGTCCTGGGACTGCTCTTGTTTGGCATCTACTTCTCTGAAGTACAGGCCAACACTAAGCGACTCTGGCTAACAAAGTTTGCGGATGACTGCAAACTGGGAGCCGTTAT
Organism: Protopterus annectens; assembly: GCF_019279795.1. Classification (NCBI taxonomy): domain Eukaryota; kingdom Metazoa; phylum Chordata; order Ceratodontiformes; family Protopteridae; genus Protopterus; species Protopterus annectens. Next base: position 442,853,036 of record NC_056751.1, read on the forward strand.
TGAATCCCCAAATGATGTGGATATTCTACAAAAGGGCCTTACAGAAACAGATGCTTGGTGCCAGAGCCATGGGCTCAAGCTTAATACCAAGAAATGTATAGTTATCCCCTTTGGGAAAAAACATGTACCCATGAATTACCACATAGGTGGTAGTACACTAAACACTGCAAGTGTGATGAGAGACTTAGGGACACAGGTGGACAGTGGACTCACCTTCGATAACCACAACAGTCAGAAAATCCTTGTATGTGACACACCATCACTAAGGGCTTTTCATCCAGAAAAAAGGAGGTCATTGTTCCACTGTACTCATCCCTCATTAGACCCATTATAGAGTACAACACCTCATTTGGTATGTACCTCACAAGACATCTACAACAGCTGTAAAGGCTGCAGAAATACCTCACTAAAAGAATCACAGGCCTAAAGCAGATTCCTGATGCTGACAGTTTTTAAAAAACAAAAAAAACTCCAGCTATACTCTGTGGCATATCGTCCACTCAGAGGCGATCTCTGCTTAACATACAAGGCCATGTCAGACCTTGAGCTGTAGAACATGCTCCACTTAAAGAAATCCCATTCCCTCAGAGCCACATGCTCCAAGGATCTAAACCTTATCACAATGAACAAAACATGCTGGGATGAGGGATAGGTTCCTGACCCAGAGACTCCCCATACTCTGGAATAGACTTCCCATACATGTCAAGCAGAGTGCCTCCTTGGCCCTTTTCAAAAGGAGCCTTGACAATTGGATGGGAGATGGGAAATTCACCCCAGGGATCATGTCAGTCACCCTGCTAGATGGGCCCAGGGACATAAATATTGTGGGTAGAAATATCCGAGGAATTGTTTGGCTAGGCTTGTATAGGCTCTAGGGCTGATACCCTTGTACCAACCTATGAACCTATATATCAAACGATCAATTAAGGTAATTCTGGAGGAAAAAATAGAAATAAAGAATAAAAGATAAAAAGAAAGGTTACTGCATTAATCATTCATCTAGTTCTTTAAGTAATTCATGTATATTTTCCCATTTGTAATAGATTTAGATTTGATAGTTAACAATGAAGACCTTTAAACTCTCTAAATGAGGGAACTGATGAAAAATTCCAGTTTTTTTTAATTGTTTTCCTGGCAATGGACAGTATAGACCAGAGCAAAGAACAGGTGTATTGAATAATACAAGTGATTCTGTAAGCATAAAGTTATCTGTAAAAATAGCCTGTAAAAAAAAGTACTAACTTCTTCCTAAAATTTCTTTAATAGTACACAGTCATAAAATATATGGTTCCAATCAACATTTGTTAATGAGTTACATCTCCAACAAACAATATCTTGTTTAGTTATCTTACTCATTTTCTGAGGTGTGATGAAAGATGTATGTAAAAATCTCCATGTGAAGATTCTCCATTTAATGGAGGGAGTCATTTTGCTGGCTGACTGAAGGAAATTAACTTTGTTTATTTCTGAAGGAGTAAAACTATCGGTTATAGAAAATGAATTCCAATAGTTATTTGAATATATATTCAGGTCTTGTTTAACTGCTCTATAGATATGATATACTATTTTTAACTGGTAATGTATTAAGTATATAAAATCAAGTAATGAATAAGTTTGGGTATTGAATTCTTAGCATTTGAGGGGATTTAAATGAGCTTATCTAGAATATATTTTCTAAACTCTTGCAAATCTGACCAAAGTAAAGTGTTAAGGGTATATTCGTCAATAACAGCATTAATAGATGTTGTCTCATTTTTATTTAGCATTTGATGCCAAAATATTGTTTTTGTTTAAATAGCAACATTTTAGAATGATCTGCAAAGAGAATGGTCCCTTGTAATGATGGGAAAGGTGAGGAACAACCAATTCTCAAAGATACTAAACCTGAATATATAGTTTTATAGGCATTTAGAATTAAAGTTACATAAGTAGATTTAAACATTTGAGTGGAATAATTGGAAAAGCATCCTTTCAAATTCCATATAAATGAATTATTTATTAACTGTGATAGACTAATTATCTTTATTTTTGGTGGTATGGGATACATTTAACATAAATTCTTTCCATTTTGCAAAATACTCTCCATCTATAAGATAAACAATTGTTTTAATAACTGATGGAATTGAATAAAGCTCTAGATTTGGTAGAGCAATTCTAGGCTTTATTGGATGCCACACAAGTTTTAATCAGTGTTATTTTTTTTTAATATAAGAACCTGTAGGGGGGATAATAATAGATTGTATTGCGTATAAGATCTTTTGGAAGCAAGATCATCTTCATAATGGAAAGTTTTTCATCCATTGTAAATAGAATCGTGTTTCACTTATTAGAGTCTCAGTGGTTATACTTTTATTATAATTTAGGTGTAACATGTCTTTAATACTAGTTGCTATAATTATCCCTAAATATGTTATTTGTTGAGATTCAGTATATATTTTTATATTGATCTTGTATATTATAACTTTTGGAACCAATTAGGAGAATGTGTTTTAGAGTTATTAACGTTAAGACTATAACTTTTTTGAAATATATCCATATTTTTAACAATTCTTGTAAGGTGAGTTAGTACCACCAAGAGTGATTAATATCAGCAAACATTTGGATTGTTGATGTTTCATTAAGATTTAATCTATAACCTTGTATATTATTGTTATCCCTTATTAAGTTAGCACAAGGTTCCATAATTAATGTGAATAATAGTGGAGATAAAGGGCAACCTTGTCTGGTTCCTTTTACAATGGGTATGCTTTGAGATATATTTGTACCTATTTTTATGTAGGCTTGACTTTCATTATATAGTTGAGTTATAAAATTAATAAAGCTATTAGAAAACTTTGTCAGTAAGATAAAAAGATAGTCCCAGTTAACTGAGTTGAAGGCACAAGTGTCATTTTACTGATTCAGTTAAAGTTATTGTTCTTTGATATAAGAAGTTCTATTAATTATAAAGCCTGTTTGATCCATCTCTACCAGAGATGATAAAAAATGTTTGAGTCTATCAGCATAAATAGACATGAACATCTTATAGTCTGTGTGTAATAAAATGGGCCTGTATGAAACACATTTTACAGGTTTTTTATCAGACTATAGTATGGGAGAAATAAATGTGTACTTCCAAGAGAGAGGTATAATATTATTTTGGGCTATATTGAATACTGTATGTAGCAGAGTTAATGCTTTGGCAGGCAAAACCTTGTAAATTTCAGAAATTATACCATCATTACCAGGAGCTTTATTTTGCTTAAGTTTAGTGATTTGATCTTTTTACTTTAAAAGATATTTGTTTATCTATTAATTTTGTGTTTCTGATAGTCTGTTCTTTATATTATTATTTATAAAAGACTGAATATCTTTTGTACTATTAATCATATCATTGAGCTGGTTTAATTAAAAAAAAAAATCCCTAAATTCATATTTGGTAGATTAGATACCATGTTTTTGTTTTTTGTTGGAGAATAGATTTCTTTAATATGGTTGTTGTGTCTTTCGGCTTTTCCCAGTTAGGGGTCACCACAGTGGAACTCCGGTCCGCTAATGATTGGTAGTAGATTTTTACGTGCAGAGTTCCCGACCCTGACACACAACCTTCAACGAAGGTACACCCATTCACGCATGTCTCCACACAGAAGATGCTCTAGCTGAGAATCAAACAGGATAAAGTCTTAACTGTGAGGCGACAATGCTACCGCAGCACCAAGTTTATTTAATCTTTTAGTTTTGCTAGCTAGTATATTCATAGATCTAGGATTTATAGAGTTTATATTTTTCAAGATTTGTCATGACTTTATGGTTTAAAATTTCCATATACTTATTGTTTAAAGTATTTATTTCATTCATTCTATCTTTCATATCAGGGTGTTTGGAATCATCAAGTCATAAAGCATCTAACTTTGTTTGTATATCTTGGAGATCTTTATCCCACAAAATTATTTTCCTTTTATACCAATGAATAATTTTACCATATAGGTAAGCTTTTAGAGCATCTCAAATGTATATTTCAGAAGTTCCCTGTGTACTATTAAGTTCAATAAAATTTTGTACTTCTGTAATAAAGAAATCAATGAAATCTTTCAGTTTAATTATGTAGACTGGTATCCTTTTAATTTGAACATTGTGTGGAGTTTAGTATAAAATCAAATGTTATGGGATTATGGTCCGAAAGGGGACATAACATCACTTTTGAGTGAGAAATCAGTTAAGTTATTAAAAATTAATACCCTATCTATTCCTGAATATGAATTATGTCTGTGAGTAAAATGTATAGAACAGTGACTTAGCATCTGTAAAGTTAATATATTTCATCATGTATGAATCTGAAAATTCATTCAATAATTTAGCTATAGCTAGAATTTTCCTTTTACCATTGGTACTAGAGTCTTATGTCAGAAATACAATTAAAATCCCCAGCAAGAATAATACTACCCTTAGAAAACGGAACTATATGTTGTTTCACTGTTGTAGGTCCAAATGCCAGGAATCTAATACATACTTATTAAAGTCAAAATTTTCCTATTAAATTTTATTACAACTGAAGATAACATCTCTTTGTTATCTTAGTGTCAATTATTTTCAGCATAGGTGTTGTATTTTTCCATAGTATGGCCACCCCTCCTTTTTTTTGTGTATGTTCTGAACTAATCAAAAGTTTAAGATTTGGATTCCAATTTTGTGACATCCTTAGTTAGTAAATGAGTTTCTTGGAGAAATATTAATTGAGTATTAAGTAATTTAAGATATTTATTCTAAGATCTTCTCTTACTAGGATTATTTAATACATTGATGCTTAATGATATACACTTTAATGATGTCATAAGATAATGTTCTGAATATCTGTTGCTGAATAACTCCTTTTTTTCCATATTTTATAAGTCAATAAAATAGGCTATTAGGAATACAATTATAATTTACACATGAAACATATAAAACTTTTATCCAATAAATATGTTTTTATCAAATTCAATTTTATAAGGCTTGGTGAATATCATAACTATTAACAGAAACTTATAACATTTACCAAGACTCTTTCAACCCCCCCCAGAATTAAAAACTCCTAATTTGAGTGACATCTGTCACCCAAATTGACCAAGCTAGTAATAACACTCGTCTCCTCTCCATCTAAATACATATGTTGTTGCATAATTTAACAATATAAGGTAGTATATGTGATTAAAAAAAGAACAATTATGAATTAAAATACATCCATTGCTCTTGTATGTAATTATTCAAGAAACAAAAAAGATTTGTCAAATATAACTGTTTCCTTTTAACTTTTTTCAGGTTGAATTCAAAATATAAAGACCAGTCAAATATTATAAAAATAATATAAATGTCATAACTAATTCATGTGCATGAGTTGTTATAATATCAATAAGTAGACTAATCCCCTGTTTATTGTGCTAATAACTAATGGCACTATTTCCCCATTTCCATGTATCTAAAAACATGATCACAAAAAATATTGCATTACAGTTATCCACTGTGATATGAGATTCTAATAATATCCTCAGTATTTTCTAGGAAAAAAATGTATTCCCCTTTCCTTCAAGACCTTTACTAATCTGAAACAGTTTCTGTTTGTCAGCATATATCAATACATTTGTTAATATGGCAAAAATCTACATCTGAGACTATACTGTATGTAGTAAGCTAGATTCATACAGAATGTTTCAATCATTATTTGTTTATCTTCTATCTGTACTAGAGTTATTTCTGTTTTTTATGCCTTGTAAAAGATTATTAAATTATGTTTAGGTCTTGTAAAGATTTATATATTTTTTTAATATTTTAATGATGTTATATGTGCTATAAGTTTGTTATACCAATTAAAAGAAGCTTAATTTAAATATAAAACAGACTATAAATACAAGTGTAAAAACGTAATGGTGTAAATGTATCAAAAGTGCTCTATAAACACTCACAAATGCTTTAAAATAAGTTATATTATATAGGTTACTTAGCTGCAGTTCTTTTATTTGACCTGTAGATGGCAATAGACAGTCTATTCAAGCTATTATCTAGCTCTGTGAAGCTTTTCAGCAGAGTTCATTCTGTAAACGGCTCCATGGAAACAACACTTTTTTCTTGCTTTCAGTTGAGGCAGCCGCAGTATGATCAGATGCCAGAGATGTTCAGCAATTCAGATGCACGAGATTAAGGAGGGAAAACATTTGCAGCTTTTCTCTTAGAAAGATGTTAATTACCTCATGACAGGACAAAAAAAACCCCATAAAACCGGACAGAATAAGGCAATGGGAGGGAGAAAGCTACTATAAAATACTGCAAAACCAACAAACTCAACCCAGCAAACCACTAGACCTCCATGAACATATCCAATGACACTAAACCCTCCATTTTAATGATATTGTTATATATGTTATATGCTTGTCATACCAATTAATAGAAGCTTTATTTAAATATAATAAAATTATGAAAACAATTGTATGGAAGGTAAGGGTTTAAATGTGTCAGTGTTTTTTTTTTTTTTTTTTAATACTCACAAATGCTTAAATATAGCAGTCACATTATACAGGTTACTTAGCTGCAATTTTTCACTTGACCAGTAGATGGCAATAGAGACCATCTATTCTAACTATGTTGCAGCTTTGCAAAGCTCAGCACAGGATTCAGTCTGTAAATGTCTCCATGGAAACAAGACTTTTTTCCTGCTTTCAATTGTAGCACTCACAGTGCGAGCACATACCAGGGCTATTCAGCAGTTCAGATGCATGAAATTGAGGAGGGAAAACATTTACAGCTTTTCTCTAAGCAAGCTGTTGATTTACCTCATAGTAAGACCGGGAAACATAAAAATGAACAGTAAAAAAGGCAAAAGGGAGGGAGAGAGGCATTATAAAACAAAGAACCAATAAACTCTATCTCCAAAACCCAGCAAACCATTAGACCACCACAAACAAAATCCTCCCCTCCTCTACAACCAACAGCAAAAAGGGGGAGGGAGGAAAATAAATAAAAGCCTCTCCACAACACCACAACCAGGGAAAATCACCATAACTATTCAATAGAAGCCCTCTTGCTTATCAATACACCCATATATTGACATTTCTAAATATACATATCTAATCAAAACATATTAGGACACAGAAAGGGACAAAAAAACTTTTCTTATGTCTATTACAACAAATAGCACCACACTCCAGCAGCATAGCAAAAGATGGGAAACATAATCATTAATGCAACATTATGGCAACAATATCAATGAAGAGTCTCTCTTTACAGAGAGACAGGGAAATAGCAAACAATTAAAAGTAAAGAAAATAGTTTCCATAATATTAAAATATAATAAATGAATAGTTTTACTTGCTATAATATTTAAGGTATTTAAATAAAATAAACTAGACTTAATAATAAGCTACAAAATACCAATAAAACTATGCACTATAAAAAGAAATTTAAACAACAAAGACTCACCTGTTGAACCATATCTACTTCCTCAACTTCTGGGTTAGTTGTAAAACTTGGGTAAAAAAAAGCTATTGCAAAATAGCTTAATTAATCACTTATTTTTGAGCTTTTTTATGTTCAGAAATTTTCCAGGAACTGTTATCAGAATTTCTTTTAAGGCTGGCATTTGCCCACTCCATATCCTCTATTTTGCCAAGCAGTTTTCTTGTTTTGACAAAGGTAATGGCAGAGTCTGTCATCAAATATTTTTGGACTAGCTTACATAAATATTTTAATCTGGCAGGAAACAATAGGTGTCATTATTTGGGCTTTTTTAAAACTCTCTTAGCATTGGTTAAAAAAAAGCTTTATTTTGGCAATTACAGAAGATATGTAATCATCAAACCGTATGACATTTTCCTTACATTTATTAGGAGATTTAGCCCATGCAGTCTTTAACACTGTCTCCTTGTCATGCGATGACAAAAACTTCATTATAACAGATTTAGTAGAATTGGATTTACCTTTTTTGCAGTTGCCAAGGACCTGTGTGCTCTTTCTATCCCATATGAAAGAGCTTCAGGAAGCCAAGAAGTTAAGAATGTTTCCATATTACCTTCTTCTACATTATCAGGCAAACCAAAAACTCTAATATTTCTTCTTGATCTGTTCTCTAGATCATCAATTTTTGTTTGTAAAAGAGTATTTTGTTTTAACAGAAAGTCTGTTATGGTCATCATCTTGAATTCTAGTGTCCATATCATTTAGTGAAGTCTCTATAGCAGTAATCTGCCTCTTTTGCTGCTTAAGGTCTTCGTGTAACATTTCCATTTGTTGGGAACAATTTTCTTTGAAGTTATCCAGTTTTACATCCATTCTATCAATTTTAGCTGTCAGTTCTTGTATATTAGATAATAGTGACTGAAGTTCCTTCTTAACAGTTGTTTCTTGAAGTGTAGATTTGGAGGAGCTCATTCTGTAGTCTGAAGTCCAAAAATTTTCTCTAGTACTTTTTGACAGAAAAAAAAAGTTGCCAAAAGTTGTATATACTATCCTAAAGGAAGATTATTAGAATCCGAATATATAAAAAAAACAAAATTAGGACAGATAAATTCAAAAAATCATGTCATAAATTTTCTGAAAAGATAGAGCAGAGAGAAAGTGCTGTTACTCCGTGCTCATCTTGGCCACGCCCCAAAAACATGTATTTTCTGAACAGTGAGAAATATGAAAATCTAATGTCTGTTATTGAATGACTACAAACATTTTGAGGGACAAGGCAGAAATATGAAACAAAATCAGCATTGTTCTATAAAATTCTGAACAGTTGAGAAATATGAAGCCAGTCGAAAATTATATCCTTTTGCAGTTGAACTTGGTTCAAATTTTATATTGAGCCCTGAAGTAAATATCAATTTGTGGCATTTCAGTGATTGTTTTTCTCTATATCCTAGACTAAGTATCTGGAAGTTGTATATTGTAAGTACTGTTACATTTTATCTTATCCTTTTAGTGCTGCTGCCACAAAATGACAGGTTTATTATTTGTTTCACTTAATTTGCACGGCTTAATTAAGCAATAACTGATAAGTAGGTGTGGGTATATTGAAAATTTACCAACAGTCAGCATGGCTTGATCACAAGGGCAAAGTCTGATTTTAAATAAACCCAATCATGGGCAAATCCTTGTATAACCACACCCAGTTAGTTCTGTCAGTTATTCATATGACACAATGACATTAAGAAAGAAATTGCTTACTTTTCTTAAATGTCTTTATATTATGGAGCCATAGTGTAACTCTGCATTGTTTCCACATTCTTCCACATTTGTTGATGTACTGCACTTGCATATGTGACTTACATTCTCATGGTTGCACACTACATCAGAGCTATTGAAAACAAGCAATGGAGAAAGGAAGATCTCCATTGTTTTTTTTTTCCCCTAAAATATAAAATCAATACAGTTTAGTGGTATGAGAGAGGACAGAAATACAAGGAAAAACAGATACATTTCTTTAGTTTTTGCAGAATGTACCTGATTTTCCTTGTATTTGTTCTGCCCTCTGTACTGCTCAAACTCTTCACTCAAGTAAGGTGGACAAATCCTTAAATAGGGACAAATGCCCCAAAACGTAGACCAATTGCAAATGTTGCTCTTATAAACTTAGAAAGCTGCTAGAATAACAAGACATCTGTTATCATGCAATGTCTGAAGGATATGAAGTTTGAAACTCAAATGCATGTCATTATTTAGTAACTTTATGCCTCAGTGATTTAACATAAACTTATTTGGATTTTCATAACTAATTACTCACCCAACCATTACCAGTTCTGAAACCAAAATGGTTCAATTACTGATTGTATTTTGGTCTTCCATTTTAGCAATTTGTCTATATCTGAAACACTTACAACCTCTATCAGTGATCACCACCCCATCTGCACAATTAGACTTATCTGTCATTCTCTTGCAGACAGCATACCTACAAGACAGTATGAAACCTATATGAAACCTATCCAACTTTGACCACCAGGCCTTTAAAAATGTTAAACTCCATTAATTGGTCCTTCCTTAAATACTTACCACTAGGTGATGCAGTTGAACAATTTAATTCTTCATTCCTAAACACCTTGGATAGTTTTGTTTCAACCAGAAGTAAGAGTTAAAACCAATTATACTCCATGGCTTTCTGTCCATACCAGATAACTCATGTTAAGAGAAGTCTTGGACAACTTACCTAAAACATAAGACTCATAATAATTTACAGCATTTCAAAGCACTGTGTAACCTTGTAAAGAAATAGGTTAATTTAGATAAGAAACAGTTCTATGCAAAGCCACAAGATCAGCACAAATCCAGTCCAAAAATTTTCTGGCACACTATCAAAAAATCCTACACCTAGAAAGACAGTCATCCCCCAACCCTCATGTGATAGTACATCCCCTGACATAGCATCTCAGTTTGTTTTACTTCATTGATAGCATAGCTTCCATTACTGATATATTTTCTCCATCTCCTTCTAATTTCTCTCAACCTCTTATTACCTGTCACTCCACACTTTCCCTTCAACCATTTCCCACTTCCTTCATCAAATCCCTCTTGTGCAAGCTCAAGCCATGTTCACCCTCTGCAAACAATCTTCCTAATGAATTCCTAAAAAATGCTGCTGACTCAATTGACTACCCAGTCTCCATAATCATTAATAGATCTATCGGGGAAGCTTAGGTCCCCTCCCTGTAGGAAAAAAATCCTTCCTCCTTCCTCTCCACAGAGGTGGCAGCTCCACAGACATTTCTAACTTTAGGCCAATTGCTATCCTTTCACCATTATCAAAACTTCTAGAAAAATGTATCCATAATCAACTTATTCAGTACCTACTTGACAATAATCTTGTCTCTCCCACCCAACATCGATTCAGACCAGCACACCGCACTACCATTCTACTATCCTTTACTGACACCATCTCATCTCTGTTCTTAGATGTATTCAATGCCTTTGATACTCTCTCCCACCTCAAACTCTTATCCCAACAATCTCTTCTGGGCTTAACTGAAACATCCTTACAGTGTTTCAGTAGCTATCTCTCTAACAGATATGAATCGTGAAATGGAAATCTAACTTCTCTCTTTACTTACCAGTCAGCACTGGTGTACCCCAAGGCTCAGTACTAGGCCCACTCTTCAACATTTTTATTAGCTATCTTAATACTGCCACCAAACAAGCCACCCTAATTCAATATACTGACAACTCTACATTAAGCTGCTTTGCCAGGAGTCTTTCTCATCTACAGAGCTTAACTCAAGAAGCAGTCAGTTCCACTGAGTCACATCTAACCAATAACCATCTACTACTCAACCCCTAAAAAACCTAAACTTCTACTATTTTTACCAAAACAATTTTCTCCAGATACTTCTAACTTTGCTAATACTTCTCTGAACAATATTTCAATGGATGTGGTTTCATACACAAAACTTTTAGGTGTAACTATCGACAGCAGTCTTAAATTTGATTGGCATATCAACAGTAACATAAAACCAAAATAAAAATCAAAGATTGGGCATATGATGTATAAGGCTACGAAATTCATCTCCAACTCCGCAAGAAGTAACCCTTGCCACCACATATCTTTTGCCCTTCCTTCTATATGCTTCCCCTATTCTAACCAATCTTCATTCTTCCCTCAAAGCAAAACTTAGTGTTATAATAAAATAGCTACATTTAACACAGGTCAATCCCAGGACTCTCACCATTGCTCTGCTCTCAATTCCCTAAATCAGCTCTAACTACCCCACCTTCTCATCTTTAATCAACTAACACACAAAATACTGTACAACTCCTTCAATACTATATTCCATCTCATGACCTATCGTCCTCTAACAAGTATATACTATTTTTAAACCTCAAAGATATGACAATATTAATCTGTTCTCCCAGTGTTGCCAAATCATGGAATAGCATTCCAAAATCAATAAGACCTTCACCCCACTACTATTCCTTCAATTCTAGGCTAAAGGAACAACTAACCAATAATTTTATATGTCCATGCTCCACACCATCTTGGTACTCTTTTCCAATCCCTTCTCCCCAGTCTTAATCAACTTTTTCTTGATTTTTCCTACTCCCGTTCCTGCTTTACCTACTTTAAAGACTAATCTTTCTCTAATTCCTCAACCTTCTAATGTTCCTTCTATCTATTAGAAAAAAAAATGAAAGAATAGCCTTTTGATCTAAGTTAAGCTAATACACCAAGCAGTATTAGTAAGAAATATTTGTAAATTAAATGTCAAACAGTAGTAAAAAATCTTGTTACAAACAACATTTCTTCACTTTTGCGAATACAAATGGCTTCACGTTCTTCCTACCAAAACAACAAATCTTCTTGTTGCAATTAAAAGTAGTTTCACTTCTTAGGAACAAAACAACAAATCTTTATTGGGTGAAATTTGAATAAATCAGCAGATAAGTGTTGTGCTTATGTAAACCTGCAAAGTGAAGTAATCAGTGTAGAAAATCTAATTCAGAAAGCACCACAACAAGATAGAGCAATGGATATCCAAATTAGGGGGAAACCAGTGGAATAGGAAGCAACTGGTCAGGTGCCATTTGAAGATTATTTTGGAGCCTTCCACAGGAAACCAGCATAAGTGTTCACTTGAAGCTGGACAGCAAAGGATGCAACAGGAAACTGGAAAATGATGCAGTCAGTGTTAAGGAATGATAGGCCAGTGAGTTTCCATATGACAGAGCAAAGGATGGCACAGGATAAAAGTGAAGAGAATGTGCCACAGGAAAATGCTATAGAACTTTCTATAGAATGCCCACAGGAAATGGAAAACAAAAAATGTGCCCTCAGTTTAGAAGAAAATGAGCCAAGAGAAGAGTTGCTTGATTTAATAGACATACATAAAGAAATAGACTTCAGAAGGTCAATAACACCCAAAAAGTCAGAAGTTTGCCAAAACAAATGAACACAGCGATTAGGGCTGTCCATAGAGATTCATGCAATATAACAGAAGTAAACAGGATATATTACTGTACAGTTACATTAATAACTGATAGTTCTACCACAAGAACACAGGGTAGTGAGGGAAATGAATGCCAGAAATCGAATACCATCATGGAAGTATCGAAGAGAGAAAACTATAAAACAATTAAGACAAGAAGTGTCGCTGTTAGAATATAGAAGAGGGAACAGATCAACAAAAGTGGTTAGAAAATCCTTCTGTGTGGTCCACCTAATCACAAAAGGGTTTGCATCCAGATCGAAAAGGGTCATTGGGCCCTTCTACGCATCACTCATCAGACCCATCATAGAGTACAGTGCCCCATTTGGGATGTACCTTACAAGACACCTGCAACAACTGGTAAGACCACAGAAGTACCTCCCCAAGAGGATCACTTGCCTCAAGCAGATGCCCTACGCAGCTAGACTGAAGAAACTCCAGCTGTACTCTGTTGCATACCGCCTACTCAGAGGTGATCTCTGCCTGACATACAAGGCTATGTCCAACCCAGAATTGATGGACATGCTCCACCTAAAGAAAACCATATCTCCTCGAGCCACATGCTCCAGGGATCTAAACCTCACCACAACAATAAATAGGACATGCTGGAGGGATAGATTCCTGTCCCAGAGACTTCCCATGCTCTGGAGCAAGATTCCAATCTATATTAGGCAGAGCTCCTCGCTAACCCTCTTCAAGAGAAACCTTGAAGAGTGGAGAGGAAACAAAGTTTACCCAAGGGATCACGTCAACGGCTCTGCTGGACAGAGGCACAGGAAACTAATCTAAGGGGGCGGCGAAAGCCAGCACATTTTGGCTAGGCTTATAAATGCCTTCAGGCAGATAGCCTAATACATGCCTATGAACCTATATGCAACTAACATCCGGCAAATCTGCAATGCAAATTGTGGCCTGCTACAGATCACCCTCCATGACCCAGGATCTCACCACTCCACCTTTCTGGAGACACGGGAAAAGATGAAGGTCCAACCGAACACCCTGATATTGGGAGATTTCAATTACCCTACCATTAACTGGGAAAACTACTAGAGTACAAACTCCCAGGCCCAGCGCTTCCTGGAATTCATCAACTCAAACGCCCTTGATTAGCTGGTAAACTCCCCTGCCAGAGCTGAAAACATATTGGACCTGGTCATCACCAACATGGATGACAGGTGTTCCACACCGGAGGTCAGCTCGTCACTGGTTAGATCAGACCATAAAGTAATCACTCTGGATGTCCACACCCCACCACCACCCTCAACTAAGGAAACCACAGTAAAAAACTTTACTAAAGCAAACTTCACCTTACTTAAAACAGAGGCAATAAGTTTCACAGCCCCCACCCTAAAGGATAACGCTGCCCAAGATGCAGAAACCTTTACAAATGCACTCTATGAGCACCTACAAGGATGCATGGATCATGCCATCCCTAGCAAAACCAAGACCCATTCCTCTAAGAGAAGGAAACCAGTCTGGTGGACCCCTGCCATAAACAGGCTATACAATAGAAGGAGGAAACTAGTTCAGAAAAATAGAAAATCCCAAGAAGGAAAGGCATCCCTGATCAGTATCAGTAAGAAACTAAGGTCCCTCAAAATCATCCAAGGCAAACTTCGAAAGAAAAACAGCCAAGGATTCAAAAGATAACCACAAGCCTTCTTTAGCTATGTTAAGAATCTAAGTGGCAACTCGCAGATATGCACTGAACTAGTGCAAAATAGCACAAAATATACTGAGCCTATTGATATTGCCAACATCCTGGCAGATAGATTCATTGCAAACTTCACCCCCAAAAGGGCCCACAACAATACCGGAAAAGTGTAGTGTCCCAGAAATCAGATGCACAGGTGAAAAACAGCCCTTTCAAAAGCCAAAAACACAGCATCAATGGGGCCAGATGGTGTCCAAGGCTGCGTCATGCAAACTACAGAACAAACTTAACACCCCACCTAAACTCGCTGTTCAACCTCAGCCTATCCACAGGCTACGTGCTCATAGAATGGCGCACAGCAACAGTTATTCCACTCCACAAAGGAGGGGCCACAACTGACCCTGATAACTATCGCCCCATAAGCCTGACTAGCCTGGTGCCTGGTCTGCAAGGCTATGGAGCGCATCATCATGGAACTCCTTAAAGACATTGGGAACGTCGAAACACTTGACCTAACCCAGTTTGGCTTTAAGGGCAGATCATGCTTATCTATTAAACCTGGTTGACTTATTCAAGATAGTCACCAAGGCCATAGAGGAGGGAAAGGTGGTTCACACAGCCTACCTTGACCTCACTAAGGCTTTTGACACCATTTCCCACTCTGGTATTACAGAAAAACTCACCAGCCTAAACATAAACCTCTACGTCATGAGATGGGTTGCCAATTGGCTTACAGAGAGAACTCACACAGTAAGAATAGCGGGCTCCAGGTCCAAGTCACAAGTGGTGTCCGGAAAGGCTCTGTCCTTGGACCCCTACTGTTCGGCATATACTTCTCAGAAGTACAGGCAAACACAGCAGGACTATGGCTAACCAAATTCGTCAATGACTGCAAACTGGGAGCCATAATTGACTCTTCAGCTGACACAGACATCCTCCAAAAGGGCCTTATTTAGACGGACACCTGGTGTCAGTCATTGCCTCAAGCTAAATGCCAAAAAATGCATAGTCATCCCATTTGGGATAAACAAAACACCCACAAATTACCAAATAGATGGCAGCCCCCTTATACAGAAGAGGTAATAAGAGATCTGGGGACCCAGGTAGATAGTAATCTCTCCTTTGACAATAATATTGCCAAAGTAGTTAGTAAATCCTTCTATGTGGCCCATCTAATTACTAAGGGGTTCGCATCTAGAAATAAAGGTTATAGTGCCCCTCTACTCGTCACTCATCAGACCCATCATAGAGTATAATGCCCCATTTGGGATGTATCTCACAAGACACTTCCAACAGCTGGAAAGACCACAAAAGTACCTCACCAAGAGGATTACTGGCCTGAAATATACGTCCTATGCAGCCTGACTAAAAAAAACTCTGGCTGTACTCAGTGGCATATTGCTTACTCATAGGGGATCTCTGCCTGACTTACAAAGTCATGTCCAACTCAGAATTGAGGGACATGCTCCACCTAAAGAAATCTAAGTCACTGCGAGCCACGCGCTCTAGTGAGCTAAACCTCGCCACAACAGTAAATAGAACATGCTGGTGGGATAGATTCCTGCCACAGAGACTCCCCATGCTTTGGAACAAAATTCCAAACTACATTAGGCAGAGTCCCTCACTAACACTCTTTAAGATAAACCTTGACGAGTGGATGGGTAACAGAAAATACACCCATGGGATCACTTCATCGGCTCTGCTTGACAGAGGGTCCGTTAATTAATCAATGGGGTGGTGAAAGCCGACACTCTGGCTAGGCTTATAAATGCCCTCAGGCAGATAGCCTGGTAACCTACCTATGAACCTATAAAAATACAAAGAAAGATAGACATGGTAAAAGCAATGTGCAATATTAGAACAGATCAGAATCTATCATGCACTATTGCAAATAAACTAAAAATCTCAGCACAGGCAGCAAAACTTAGAAGATATGTAGATAAATAAAAAGAAAAGGAACAAAACAGCAATGTATTGATGAACCAAAAATGTTTTACAGAGAATTAGAGAACAAGGTAAAGGGAATTGAAAGACCACCAAAAAAAGAAGAAATAGATGCATTTTGGAGAAGTATCTATGAAGAACATAAAGATGCTAAATGGACAGAAGATGTAAAAGAAAGAATAAGAAATCTAAAGGTACAGGATATGAAATGAGGTGAAGTAACAGCCAGAGTGATGTTGACAAAGTTGAGAAAAGCCTCTAATTGGAAAACTCCTGGCCCAGATGCAGTACCTAACTTTCGGTTAAAAGTATTAACATCTTTGCACAAAGATTTAGCCATAAATAAGAACTATTTATATGTGCACCCTGAACAGATACCAACCTGGCTAACAACAGGAAAAAAAATGCTCCTACTTAACAATGAACTTGCAAGCTACCCTAAAAATTATAGATCAATAACTTGCCTTCCAATGACGTATAAAGTGTACATGGAAATTGATGCTGGCAGCAGAACAAAAGTGCAGTAAAGGAAAGTCATGTAGAACAAAGGATAATCTGTTAAAGTCGTAGTGGAGAACTGCAAACAGAGGAAGAATCTAAGTATGGCATGGATTGACTACAAAAAAGCATTTGATATCCCACATTCATGGATAAGAGTGCTTAAAAATGCATAAGATACACCCTACACTGATTGACTACATTACAGTGACCATGGAACAGTGGCAGACCACTTTACAATTAAGCTACGATAAAGATCAAATTTTTTTATCCCAGGGATAAAAATTTAAACGGGGATACTGCAGGGTGACTGTCACCACTGCTATTCTGTCTTGCCCTTAACCCATTAAGCTGTCTACTTAACAGCTTGGGCCATGGCTATAATTTGGCTCCTAGAAAACAAAGTTTAAAGACTTCACATCTTCACTTTGTCAGTGATTTAAAACTCTAACTCAGATGAGGAACTGAAAGCACAAGTGCAAATAGTCAAAACTTTTTCAGAAGATATAAGAATATCATTTGGTCTTGACAAATGTGCAAAAGCAACCTTTAACTCATTACATCTGAGTGACGCTTCCAGGTGCATATGCAGTTACCTCCTACTGCTTCTCTAGGCGTCAAATATTACGTGTTCATATTACATTAATAATTCCAAAATCATGCTACATACAAGGTATCAGAATATTTTATCTTGAAGCATACATGATGGCAAACACAATTGTATTGATATCTGACCTCTGTCAATGAGTATTTGTTAGAATTGTAAGGCAATAACTTAATTTTTAAAGGCTCAAGCCACACCCACTAGGAGTTAGTTACACATTCAAAAGGGTTGTACTGGAGGGAATGAGCAGGAAAACTGCAGCACCAGGAAACCATCAGTTTGGAACAAGAATGTGATATAAAAGAACTTGAGCAAAAGGGAGTGTATACATTTTTTGGAATTGATGAAGGATCAACAATAAGACATGAACAAATGTGAATAAAACTTAGTAAGGAATACCTTAGAAGACTTAAATTAATCCTTAAAACATTGACATCTAGGAACAAAATCCAAGCAATAAACTAAGTTGCTATGTCCTAACTTAATTTTGTAGTGACTGACTGGCTCCAAAACGTGTTGGATAGATTAGATAGGAAAACAAGAAGAATGCTTCATGCTCCCAAAATAATTTATAAAAATCAGTGCATACCAAAATTATATATTCACTGTTCTGAAGGCGACCTGTGCCTTCTTTAAGTTGATTACATTTATAGATCTGCAATCGGACTCCACACATCTGCTGACCTCACAAGAACCAAATGTAGTGAAACATTTGAAATATGAGGGAATAAATCTAAGATGACTTCTCTGCTTAATCTAGCAGAACCATATTGTCATCAAGCTGAAATGGAAATAAAGCCAGAAGCAGATAAAAATCAGTGAGCAACTGAATGTGCCAAAAAAAAAAGAATATAAGGTGAAGGACCAGATGAGAAGGCAAGATATGTGGAAAATACATAAATATAGTTGCAAGTATAGAAAACATCTGGAAGAACCTCATGTTGATCAGGAAATAATGTAAAAATGGTTAAGGAGAGGCAAATTCAAACCAAGAGATGAAAGGTTAATACTGGCGGCCCAAGATAGTGGGCTGCATAGACTTTGGTTTACAAAGTCCATTGAACATGGGGAAAGACAAATGCAGGTTCGTAAAACCTAATTGGATATAGTCGCACACCTCGTTGCCAGTTGTAACATATTAATTGCAGAAGGACTGTATACTGAAAGGCATAATAATGTGGCAAGATTGTTGCACTGGGGATTGTGCAAACATTATGGTACTGAGGTGGCTGAAAACACTGGAAACATGAACCACAAAGCATCATAAAAAATTATAGTTTACATCACATGGGGTCATCCATTACTAACAGTTCAAATGATAGATGCTAGAAAACTGGATATATTGGTCCATTGAAAGAAGACAAAAGAAGCATTGATCATTGAAATCTCCACACTCAGTGACTACAGTGTCTTGCATACAGAGAGAAACAAGGTAATAAAATATCAGGATCTGCAGGTAGAAATGAGAGAGATGTTGGAAGAAAGATACCCAGACAGTCCCAATAGTAGTCGGTGCACTAGGTCTTATAAAATATCTGCAACCATATTTAGATATGTTACTAATGCATCTAACTCAGTACAAATTGCACACTGCGGGTGCTGCAAAGAGCAATTAGGGTTGACATCAAAGACTGAAACAATACTAATTTCATGAATCTTAATTGTACTTTGACTTGGGAATGGGGTCCATTCCCGTCATGGTATTAGAAACCCAAAATATGTGGAGAAATTAAAAAAAGCAAGAAAACATTTAATAACCATCATAGCATTTGCTGACCAACAAATCACCCTCTGAATAACTTGAATACATCCATAAAATAAATGCCACATGAACTGTAGACAAATGAACCTCCATTACCAATGCCAGCCCCAATAAACCTCCATGTACCAATGCCAGCCCCAATAAACCTCCATGTACCAATGCCAGCCCTTGCAACAAAACCTATCTTGTCAATAGCGAACGTCTTTCAGTCTTCACACTATCAAATCTACCCCAACCCTTTAAACCAGTGACCCACCAACTAAGGCTTAGCAAGCTCACATAGCCTTCTCACCCATACAGCTTGCAGCTAAATCCTCCTGACCCAACTGAACTGCTTTACCTTGCTCCCAAGTCTGACAAATAGTTAAATCTTTCACACCAAACTCCTTCCCAGAGGCAGCTGCAACACAAATTTAACCAATCTGGCAATGACCTGCCTTAAGCCTTCCTTATAAAATTTGCCCCAAACTCATACAGCAAGCCTTTAAATCTAATGCAACCTGACAAATCATCTAGCAGCATGAACAACACAACCCATCCTTCTTCCATATTAAACAGATGAAAATGTACTATAATCTCCAACAACTCTTGCTAAACCTCCTATACCACATTAAACTGAAATTGCAAATATTCAGCTTCCCCCAAATTGACCTTACTTCCATCCAACAATCCACTCACCCAAAACAACCCGAGAAAACTGGCTGACACTCACCCCCAAAACAACTCGAGTAAACTGGCTCACAGGCAACTTCAGGAGCAACAAAAAAAAGAAAAACAATCCTTAATATGCTGCTTGTCCTTGGCTGTCCCCTTGAAGCTTTTCATTACATGTGTTACCTTTGCATCTGGTTAGGAGTTGAAACATGAGCCACATCTGTACAGAATCCCAAAACAGTGCCTTTAAGCCTTCTAACTTCTACATAGCCAACGAAGCACCCATTTCCTCAAAATCCCCCAAAACACCCGCATACCTACAATGTTCAATCAAACCCTACCTACTCTAAGTTATACAAGAATGAGCCACCTCCTATCAGAGCCACCTCCTATCATCCCAAAGCGCAAGTCAAGTGATACATGTGTTACCCCCTCTAAAGACCTTAACCTTGTATATAATATTAGTAGAACCTACCTGCAGGGCAGATTTGTCTCACAGATGATACCACAACTTTGGAACAAACTCCCACTTAATGTCAACCAAAATACCTCATTAACGCTTGTAAACACAATTTGAAGACCTGGTTGGGTTAACCATAAATTCACCCCAGGCGTTCCACCCATGTCCCTCTTGGACAAGGGCAATAGGAGCTGCACATGGATATAAAGGTTGTTAACTTCCTGTGATTGTTGTGCTATCACCCCCATGGGAACCCCAGACTTCCCATAAACCATCCCTCTACTCTGCTATACCATGCTTCCAATATACCTTAGCCTCACCAACTCTGACATGCCTTAATGAGCACCGAATAAAGTAAGATTACCTGTGACCTCATTGTGCACCACTCCAGCAACTTAACATCCAGCCAAGAAGAATCCATTACCTTTCAAATCCACTTCCTTCAAGGCACTGATTGTTGCTCACTCTGTGGTCCCCAATCTGTGACCTCATTGTGCACCACTCTAGCGACTGGGGCATCCACTACAGCAGCCTGCATCACCATTCATGCCCACTTCACTCAGGTAGTCAATGCCCACTCCGTGTTTCCCCACCTGCAAATGAAAGGAAAACTAAATTCTTGGCACCGACATAACCCCAGTTGTTTAAAAATAAAGTGGCTAATGGCAGTGTTTATGTTCAGTTGAACTTTTGATTAAGGAAGTAATTATTGATACATGTCTGTGACGGTTAGCAGCTAACTATGTAAAAACATCCAATGTCTATATCAAAGCATTAATTATTACAAAGGTGATGCTGTGAAACAATTCATTGGCAAAAGTGCAATAAGGAAAGTGATGGCACATGCTCTGACTACCCTTCTAAGTGAAGTTATTAACTATAATACCAAACTCTGAAATGTCATGAAGCAACCATACCACCATACACAACTCTGTAGTCGCCTCTAAATGGTGCAATAGAGAAACTACTGAGCTTATCTGTCAACCACTTAGAGTAATCCCCCCCAATCACTATACAAGTTTAATATTGCTCTTACCACTTAGAAAGTTGTTAAAACAGGATTTCCGGTAGCATGCATATTTGGAAACTCGGACATATGTCATTTACCAGTTACTTCCATCTCAGTGACCTGCCAGCATACCAATTCCAGGAGGAGCAAACTAAACTGGGAAAAACCTGCACATTCTGAAAAATCCAGACATTTACTTTTCTGTTCTTTTAACCCTGCCCTCGCCGATAGTGGTTAAACCACAATGCATATGAATAGTGACCAACTTTAAGCTGGAATCCAGTGAAACACCAAAACTTACCACTCGCAGCACTGGTTAGCACAGTCCAAACATAGGAGATCATGAGACACTACCCAATCACCACCAATGTCCCTGTAGGCCAGAAGAACACTTCAACTAACTCACCCAGTGCCATCCAGCATACACAACTGGCTAAAGCAGGATGCGAGTCAAATCTGGTCAGTTGAAAGGTATGAACTGGTGTACTCTTGCTCCTATTCCAAAATCAACCAAGTTCAAATTAAAGATTACTGTATTGCAATAACCAGTGGCAGCTTGAACATAAACATGACTCCTAGCCTCATGTCATGACCAAAGTGCATATGACCCCCACCCCATATGTTAAGCCACCGTTCTCCCTTAAACAGCAGCAAACCATGAATTACCATCTTCTATATCCAAACCCACACACCTGGTCATAAACAGAGCGCAGAAAAACTAACCAACCACTGATCACATTGCCGCTAAACAGTATTCGATTTTATAAAAGGATTGTTGATACATTTGTTCTGTGGAATGGACCACTGGAATAATTTAATTCCATGGCTATTTGGAAATTACAACTGATTTTTTGAAGTTGACATTATGTAATTCATCTACAAGCATTGATTTTTTTGGATTTCACTTTGGAATTGAATGGAAGTGAAGGTATCAACACCTCCCTGTATTTAAAGGATTTTAAGAGGAATAGCATCTTGTCTAGAGATAGCACGCATCCACAACATATTTATCAAAATATTATGAAGGGACAGTTACTACGATATTCCAGGCTGCATACTAGAAATGAGTAAAATAGTGTCCATATGTTACAGCAACAGTTTGAACATACAGGTTATAACCCTAAAGATTTTCAGAAACATTTAATTGATGTGAATAGGCAAAGGAGCAGCAGAGCAAAACCCTACCATAACCTATGGAAGGAGAATTTCTTAACTTGCAACCTCATAATTCTACTAGGGTTATTTTAACTTATTCTAGGGATATAGGCTCCATTTGTGAGACTGTAAAACATAGTTGGCATATACTTCTAAGTGACCCTGCTATATAAAGTATAGTAGGTGATACACCAGCTTTCTCATTTAGGAATAATAAGAATTTGAAACGGTTGCTATGCGTGAGACAATATTAGCAAAATGCTTTCAAGTCGCAGAGGATTGCTATATATCCTTGCAAGCAATGTACTGCTTCTAGATATATTCTGAGATTATCCAATTACTCAAAAAACATACAAATTAAATACATACACTGACTGCAAAACTTGCAATGTAATGTATGTTGCTTGCTGTCTATTATGTACTAGTTTTTATGTGGGCAAGACAAATAGACAGCTCAAAAAAATGCATTTCTAAACGTGAGTGACATTTGCTTAAAGGATCAAAAAAGCCCACTTTATAGACGTATATCTGGGCATCCACAGCATGAATTTCAGTTCCAAGTTTTACAAGTGGTCACTATGGGTCCTAGAGGTGAAAACATTATGCTAGAGACTGAATTTATTGAAGTTCAATGGATTGGTGACCTCCATGCTAATCTGTCTCCTGGTTTGAATACTCATATGACCTGAAAACCAGTATTAAAGAAATGTAGACTAAAATGAATATGATTTTTAATTTTTATTTTTGATTTTTTTGTTTACTTTTTATGTAATTTTATGAATGTTATAATATTCATTTGTGATTCTGAATTGCATTTCTATTTACATCTATATCGTTACATCAATTTATGAGAGATACTGCTTATATGTGGGCTTATATCACTATGTCTCTGCAGGCTTGTCTGGATGTAAGCCTTTTTCATTGGTCAGTTATGATTACACATTTTCTGATTGGTGATGTCCAGTGGCTGTCAGATGTTCAGTTCACTTGCTTAGAATGAGTGCATTAGAATGAGTGCATTTATAGTTGCGCATGTCATAACATGAATTAATTCAAGTATAAGAGCCTGTATTAGTTGTTCCCCTTGAAGACTGTGGGGAGATTAGCTACTAATTATATTATATTACATGGTATTAAGTGTGAGCCACATTTTGAATGCATAACTTGCTTGGACAGAAAAGCATTGAAGGACAAGTTTGATCGAAGATGTCAATCAGACATTATTGGAGCCTGATTAAGTAATATAGATGCATGCCTACTGTTTTGTCTCATGATAGGCAAAGTGTTGTCCATATAGAGGTATGGATAACCTGTAATGATTTACGTATTTGTATACTTATGGATGCTATAGAGGTAATTTTAATTGTTCTAACTATAAGATCTATTATTTACTGAAGACTGTATAGAGAACAGTATAACTGTATTAATCATGATGAGCCATAAGCTGCAGTCTGAATATACATTTTGATTGGACCTAACAACGTTAAAGAACAAATTTGATTGACTATGCTAATTATTACTTGAGCATGACTGACTAACATAGATTTACATCTACCGTCTTATGATTGGTTTATTTGCAATGCCTTATGCTTTTGTTTGCAAGTATATAGAGGTAGTTTTAATTATTGATCTACCTGTAAGATCCACTACTTGTTCTTATTGAAGACTACAGATAATAGTGTAACTGCGCTATATGTTCCAAATCATAAACTGAGTATTGAATATACATTTTGATTGGATATGACAATATTGAGGAAGAAATCTGATTGTAGTTGATAACTAGCTATTACTCCAGCATGATTGGCCAATATAGATCTAAGTTTATTTGAATAGGCTAATTTGCACCCATATGGAGGCGTGGACAATTTGCAATGTTTTGACTGGTTGTGACATATCTTTGGATTGACATAGTAGAGATGTATACTAAATGCAATGTTTTTATTGGTCCTGTTAAATATTTTTAAACACATTTGCAATTTTATTATTGATCTGATGAAGGGTGTGTTTGCCTGAAAGCGCTTATCTTTTTTATTAAAATTTGTTTAAATTTTTATCATAGGCCATGGTAGCCTTGGTACTTTTTTGGGATGTTATATACTTGTTTAACTATCTGGCTTTAGTGACCATGTTTGTAGTTTTAATATGTATGTGTGTACCTTTTGAACAAATCTGTTTTCCGAGTCTGGTAATACAGAAATTACCAAAATATCAGAAATGGTTATCATGGCATTGACATTCGAACACCAAAAGCTCCAATGTCTCAAATTCGTGTTACCAATAACATTTTTGCAGGGCAGCAATTCCCACTGCACCCCCCCCACATCCCCTATATATAATATATTCCAACTCCAAGATCGCACTACAGTGAGGAAAAGGGCAAATTTCCCAATCCCCAGTGTAGTGCGATCTTTAATCAGAACACTGTGCCCATTATGGAATATACACTACTATTCGCTAATGTGCATTTGAACATTTTTATGATTGACATTAGGGAAACTGGAAAAGATGCATTAAAAAATCCCATTTACACATAAGTGCCTTTCCACATTTTAGTAGTAAACCTATATATATATATATATATATGTGTATGTATGTGTGTATATATATATATATATATATATATATCTATATATATATATATATATATATATATATATATATATATATATATATATATATATATATATACACACACACACACACACACACACACACACATAGGTTCATAGGTTCATAGGTTCATACTAGGCTATCTGCCCGAGGGCATTTACAAGCCTAGCCCTTTCGTTTTGTGGCTTACGCCAACCCTTTAGTATGGGGAACTGTACCCATTATTTTGCTGTGCCTCTGTCGAGCAGTGACACTGAGGTAATCCCTGGGGTATATCTGCGATCTCCCATCCATTGGTCAAGATTTCTCTTGAACAAGGCCAGCGAGGTGCCTCTGCCTCACATGTACCTTTTTTTTCCACACAGCAGGGGAGTCTTTGGGTGATGAATCTATCCCTCCAGCACGCCTATTAATGGCAATTGTCGAATCTATCCTCCAGCCACGTCCTAATAGCGTGTTTGGTTTAAGTCTCCTGCCCTTGTGGCTCTGATGGATCTAGATTTTTTGAGGTGGAGCATATTCATCAAATCTGGGTTTGACATGGCCTTGTATGTTAGGCAAAGGTCACCTCTGAGCAAGCGTGGCGACTGAATAGAGCTGGAGTTCTTTCAGTCGGGCAGCATAGGACAGATTTTTGAGACCCTTTATCCTTTTGGTGAGGAACTTTTGTGGCCTCTCCAGCTGCTGCAAGTGTCGGGTCAGATACATTCCGAATGGAGCATTGTACTCAATCATTGGTCTGATGAGTAAAGGGAGACTATGACCTCCCTTGATCTAGATGAGAATCCCTTCATGATAAGGTGGGCAATGTAGAAGGTCTTCCTAACTACTTTAGCTACATGGGTGTCGAATGACAGACTACTATCAACCTGGGTCCCCAGGTCCCTGATAACTTCTTCTGTGCTCAGTGGATTGCCACCTATTTGGTAGCTAGGGTAACCTTGTTTTTCCCGAAGGGTATGACTATGCATTTTTTGGCATTTAACTTTAGGCCGTGGCTCTGGCACCAGTTATCCGTTTCTGTGAGACCCTTCTGAAGGATATCTGTGTCAGATGTGTTTTCTACTATGGCCCAGTTTGCAGTCATCTGCAAACTTTGTCTAACCCTCCTGTGTTTGCTTGTACTTGAAAAAGTAGATGCCAAAACAAGAGTGCCCAGGACTGAGCCCTGTGGGACACCACTTGTGACAGGCTTTGAGTCTGACATGGCACCAGCAACTCTGACCCTGTGGGTTCTGTCACTCAGCCAGTTTGCAACCCATCTTGTGATGTATGGGTTAACATTTAAGCTGATGAGTTTTTCAATGATACCCGAGTGGGGTATTGTATCGAAGGCCTTAGCCAGATCGAGGTAGGCTGTTTCCCTCATCAATGGCTTTGGTGACTGTTTCGAAAAAGTCAACCAAGTTTAAAAGGCATGATCTGCCTTTGACAAAGCCAAACTGGGTTGGATCCAAAGTCTGCAAATTCCCTATGTCTTTATTTATGAGGTCCATTATGATTCTCTCCATGGCTTTGCAGATAAGGCTTGTCAAGCTAATGGGCCGGTAATTTCCAGGGTCGGTGGAGGCACTGCCTTTGTGAAGTGGGACCACAGTTGCAGTGCGCCACTCTCTGGTAATGATCCAGAGGTAAGACTTTGATTAAACAGCTGTCCTAGCTGTGGGTTTAATTCCTCATTGAGTTCGTGGAGCACACAGCCGGGGACACCATCAGGTCCCATGGATGCTGTGTTTTTTGCTTTGGAGAGAGCAGTTCTCACTTGGGCGCTGGAGATGTTTGGGGGGCTGCAATCGTTTGGTAGAGATATCTCTCCTTTTGGGGGGGGGGGAGATGTCTGCACTGAACCTGTCAGCCAGTATGTTGGCAATGTCTGTAGGATCAGTAATCTTCACATCATTTTGAACTAGTTCTGAGCATATCTGGGAGTTTCCTCCCAGGTTTCTAACATAGCTAAAGAAGGCCTTATGATTGTCTTTTGAGTCTTTAGCTATTTTTCTCTCGAAATTTGCTTTGGATGATTTTATGAGAGCTCTTAGTTTTTTACTTATAGTGATCAAGGGTGTCTTACCTTTTAAGGATTTTGCTCTATCTTGTAGTAGCTTCCTCCTTTTGTTGTAGAGTTTGTTTATGGCTGGGGTCCACCAGACTGGACGCTTGCCTTTGGTACAAAGAGTCTTTGTTTTGCATGGGATTGCCTTATCCATGCAGTCCTGCAGGTGCTGGTAGAAGGCATTTGTAAGTGATTCAGCGGCTTGAGTACTGTTTTCCGCCAGCTCGGGGGCCTTAAAGGAGACCACACTAGTCTTTAGAAGTGTGAAGTCGGCTTTTGAGAAGTTCTTTACTGTGGTCTTTTTTATTTACATGTATGCACATACCACATATCCCTATCTGTATATTTCTATATATTTGTGTGTGTGTATGTGTGTGTGTATATATATATATATATATATATATATATATATATATATATATATATATATATATATATATATACACACACACACACACACACACACACACACACACACACACACACACACACACACATACAAGTAAGTTATCACTCATCAAAGTGCAAAAACAGTAATGCACATTGATTTCTAGATGGTGAAAACAAAAAAAAAACAATAAAACAGCAGAACTCTGACTCAAACATATGATTTCCTATCACAATCAGAATTCTTAAAAACAAAACAAAAAAAAAAAAAAAGCAGAACCTAATATCACGGACAAACTTAGTTTTTCAGAGAGATAAAGAAGGGGTTTGGCGATTATGTCTAGTTAAGGTTGGGTAGAGGTAAGGTTATTTTGTAATGTGAATTAGGAGAGGCTCCCTATGTGCTAAACCAATTTACAAAATGCCTTTCCTTATCAGTATCACTAAATGGGTAAAGAAAAAAAACACACACACACAAACACACATTAAATACTCATTACCATGCAGAAGTACCATAAAAGCTGTCACCTAATTTAATCCTAGCTCTAACCTAAAAAAAATTCAAAATCAAATGTGAACACACACATGTACAAAAAATATATATGGATTCACTTTATAGCCTCGAAATACTGAAATATCGAAATTCAGTATTTTGTGGCTATAAAGTCAAAATCTGAAAACAACAAATTCAGAAGCGCTAAATTCAAAATCTTGCACACCGGAAATTTTGAATTAGTGCTTCTACTCCACACATCTTCCTCCCCACACACAAACACAAGCTCTCTACTACATAAAAGTAGGGGGCCAAGCCCCCAACACCCCCTACTTACATATTCTAACTCCAGGTCACACTACATACATACAAACAGACATAAAACACCACCACATAAGCTGCATTCTCCTGGCACACACACATCACAGCAACAAAACATACTAACACACCACAGCCCCTACCCAAAATCCTTAAATAAACACTTGCCTGAATCCACAACCACAGCGAAACACCAGAAGCTAATTTTGAATTTTGATATTTCAGTATTTTGAGCTTCTAAAGTGAACATATATAGATATATATATATATATATATAGATGTAGATATAGATATGTAGATATAGATATGTGGATATATATATATATATATATATATATCTGTATATATATATATATCTGTATATATATATATATATATATATATAAATATATATATATATATATTGGAAATTCCTTAACATTCCAAGAGCAGGCTAAGTTATTTCTTACACTTATTTCACTGAACTGCACTTCTGAAATGCTTATAATTGTGCTATACAGTTGATCTACTATATTTTTGCACTGTTATACACCTTTTTTATTGTTTCACTGCATTTATGTACTGTTTTATAATGTTTTAACATTACTTAACTGTAAACTGCTTTTTCATACTGAGAGTTCTATTTTCTGTTTGAGTGCTCTGTCCGAGCTTTTCTGTGCATTTGTCTGTTACAGTTAAAAGCATTCTCGAGTCTGCTCCTTGATCTGTTTAAAAATTTCATTTAGTGGCTACAGCTAGGAGCTGTAATTTTTCCCACCCACCCTCTCTAGTGTGTGTTCTTATACTTGGTGGCTTTGCAGTTGCCCGCCCATACTGTATATTTGATCTGTGACACTTCTCCCAGTCTAGTGTCATAAGTTCACTCAATCTAATAGAGAACATTTGTGAAGGCCAACCCACTCAGATTCTTAACGTTGAATTAACTTCTGTTCCAGCTTTCTCCATTTCCACTTTACTGGAAAAAAAAATTCTAAGCTTGCTTTCCCCCTTTCCTGTGGCAGGTCAGATATGGATTTGCTGTGTCCAGGACTGTTTGTGAGCTCCTATGCCCCCCCCCCACACTTAACTGGGGTTAAACTATTCCTGGCGCCATAAAGTCTGTTCTTCAAAATTTCCCTTGCGACTACCCAGCTTTTTAGTTTTAGCACTCATCTGTTTCTTTGATCTCAGCACTTGTTCAGAACTCATTGTAAGCACTAAATAAGTTACAAATTACTACAGCACTCAACTTTCCTCACTTGTCTAGAGGAAAACAGTTTTTAGTACTTAATAAATAGGTAGCGTTGTCACCTCACAGTACGATGTTGTCCTGTTCGATTCTCCGCTAGAGCGTCTTCTGCGTGGAGAAATGCGTGAATGGGCGTACCTTCTTTGAAGGTTGTGCATCAGAGCTGGCAACTCTGCACGTAAAAATCTACTGCCAATCATTAGCGGACCGGAGTTCCGCTGTGGCGACCCCTAACCGGGAAAAGCCGAAAGACACAACAAGTACTTAAACACCTATTCAGGCATGTGTAAAGGTCAGCTCCCGGTGTTTTATCCTGTCTACCTGATGAATCTGAGCATCTTGGGACAATGCAGCAATTGTCTCATGTATACAGTCAACCTTCTCCTCCTACCACCCAACACTACGACCTGTGAGAGATGCACTTATATAGCCAAACTGGAAGCAAAGCTCTCTTCACCAAAAACTGGCCTAGACAGTCAAGAGGAGAAGGTAAACACTTGCACCGCACCACACTCCTCATATAGTCCCTCAAAACCTACACCACCAAAACACACACACACAACCACAAAACACACACCTACATTCGCGGAGGCTCTCAGTACAAATCTGCCCAAACAGAGACCTCCAAAGCAGAAATGCAAGCAACCTCCACCCCTCAACACAACCAAAATGACACATAGCCCACATACTCAGTGTGCCACTCAACTACAGCCCATAAGGCATAACATACCCAACACTCTAGTCATAGGTCATTGGCTAAGCTTCTGGTGTCATTCTAAGGGAATCCGGTATCTGTATGCCTGGGATGATATGATCAACATACTACGCTGCTTTGCCAGAGATGGCCTGCACCTGTCGCCCTTGGGATTCCAGATACTGGCAAAGTCTCTTGCCACCCATATAGTGCCTTTTTAGGCAAGGTACAAATGACAAATTCACCACCGTAACAGGTACAAGCAAGCAAAATCTGAGGGTAATGCTACTCAATGCTAGAAGTCTAAACCTCACAATGCACTCGCGGCACTCTTTAAAATAGAGAACATTGACATCTGTGCAGTGACAGAGACCTGGTTCAAAGCAACAGAGAGCACCCCTGCATTACCAGGCTATAATTCATACCACACCTTTCGGCCACCAAACGCGGACTGAAACACTAAATGTGGAGGCGTGTCCATATTCATTCAGGATATCCACACCTCCAAGCTAGTTGCTCAGCATAATGCATCCAAGATTATCCAAGTTCAACTAACTCTGGGAAAAACCACAATCCAGATTGTAGCTAGCTACAGACCCCCCACCATGCCCCAGGATTCCCACTCCTCTTTTCTTGATGCACTGCAAAATATTAAGGTACAACCCAACACTCTAATAATGGGTGATTTCAACTACCCTACCATTAACTGGGAAAACTACTCATGTACCAACTCATTGCTCAATGTTTTGTGGAAATCATCAATTCCAACGCTTTGGATCAATTTATCCACACCCCCTCCAGGGGCAGCAATATCCTAGACCTGGTTATCACCAACATGGGTGACCGGTGTTCCACACCAGAGGTCAGCGCCTTGTTGGTCAGATCCAACCACAAGCTAATTAGACATCCACATCCCACTCCTACCCCACATTAGGAAAACAACCGTAAAAAATTTCTCCAAAGCCAACTTCACGCTTCTTAAGACAGAAGTGGCAAACTTCACGACACCCATGCAGATGGACAATAGAGGTACAACTGCTGAGTCCTACACAAATGCACTTAATAAGCACTTACACGAGTGCATGGATCGTGCTATACCTAACAGAACCAAGATGCTATCCTCCAAAAAAAGGAAGCCAATCTGGTGGTCTTCTGCAATAAACAAACTCTACAACAGAAGAAAGAAACTGTTGCAAAAATTAGTAAAATCCCACGATTGGAGGAACTCCATGGTCAGCCTCAGTAAGAAGCTGAGATCCCTCATACAATCCTCCAAAGCTACTTATGAAAAAAAATTGCCACTGATTCTAAAGACAACCACAAAGCATTCTATAGCTATGTCAAAAATCTCAATGGCAACACTCAGATCTGCTCTGAGTTACAGCACAATGACACTAAATATACAGAAACAAC